>NC_056726.1:988847914-989147914 GCF_019279795.1 Protopterus annectens | reverse complement strand
GAGGAACCTATCCTGAATTTCCCATTTGCTTCTCAGTACTGTTGGATTAATGAACTTAGACAAGATCAGACTTGAGGTAGCCAGGGAATCAAACTCCCCTGTCACTTATTAAACAGCACCTCCTCTGTCACTTATTAAATAGCACCTCCCCTGTCACTTATCAAACAGCACCTCCCCTGTCACTTATTAAACAGCACCTCCCCTGTTCACAAGGAGGCTGATTAGCAACTGCCATGTGCATATGCATGTGACCACAGTGGTGCACTAGTTAGTGTTGTTGCCTCACAGCAAGAGGTTCTCCTGTCCGATTTTCGGCTGGGGTGCTTTCTGTGTGGAGTCTGCATGTCCTCCCTGAGGTCATGTGGGTTTGCTCTAGTTTTCTCCCACATTCCAAAGGCATGCAGTAGGTGGATTGGACACTCTAAATTGGCTGTATGTGTGAGTCATGCCTCTTAATCTCTTAGTGCAAGAAATCTAGACAAAGTTTGACAAAATGGAGGGGACAAAGACTCAAAAATAGGGACAGATTTTAAATATTGCTTGTATAAACTTAGAAAGTTGGTAGAGCAACAGCATTTGTTTTACCATACATTTTCTGAAGAGTTTGAAGTCTGAAACTCAAATGTATGTCATTATTTGGTGACTTCAGTCTACAGATCATCCCAGTGATTTGCCAGAAACCCCCAAATTCCATGAGGAACAGGACAAACATATGAGGCAAAAATCTGGACATTCTGTGAAAATCTGGAAAGTTGAGAGGTATGGTGTGAGTGAATGGTATGAACGAATTACCATGGCAGGGTTAGCCACCCAGTGGTATAAACCTTGGCTCGAGATGGTTGTCACTGCTGAAGTGACACCCTGACTCCATGTGCAAAATGGGAAAAGGGGCTGATGATGAATGTGCATATGCACAAAAAAATACACATATTTCCATTCTGAATTGTGAGTAACCTCATACCTGCTCAAAGTCACCCCAGAAGGACAGCTTCAGAGATAGAAAGAAACCTATGTTATCTGGAGAGATAAGGTTAGTTATACATACCTACCTAGTAGTTTCAAACCTCCCACACAAGCTCTAGCGCCTTCCTCAGTAGTGAAATGGCATCCTTTGTCCCAAAAGACACATTCCATTACTAGGATCTCCATTATCCCATTCCACCCCACTCACGCTTTTCACTTGACATCATGTCTAAAGTTCAACTATCATCCTGTAGGCAGTGCCAAAATGGCTCCACAAAACGTTTTGTGCTGAACCTGAGCAGATGTCATGGGACATCTAGTCACCAGGTGCTTGCTAGTAAGCATCATTCAAAGGCCTCATTCAAGAGGAGAGAGCTGACCTGAGTGAGGTTTTATTATTCTTTAAATAAAGAATCATGAGGTGATTTTTTTTTTCTGGACTGTTATTTATCTTAATCCTCTTAGACCAGTTTATCAAGGATGACTCTCCCAGGAGATCAGAGTTGCAGACAGCATAGCTTTAAGGACCACCAGGCCATGCAAATCCCATTATCAGATTCTTCACATGAGACATTAAACCAAAATACTGTCTGCATGAGTTGGTGTTAGCTAATGTGGATGGACAAGTTTCCATCGCTCTTATCAAAAGAGTGTGGCAATTTCATCACCATTCTTGCTGAATGTACCCACAGTAGGCCTGTCCTGAAAATAGGTTAATATACGTTCACTATCCCATGATGAGGGGAAAAAAACCCTCAGTAAATACAAATGAACATATATTGTATCAGTCTGCTAATCACTGGAATTCACTGAAATAAGAAAGAATTGCCAGATCCTTATATTTTTATGACATTTCAATGTTTAAAACTGAACATGATGGTAGTGAAGGCATAGCAACATATAGGGACATAGCAACAATACTAGGCAGCCAATCACAGGGACCATGAGCTCAGTAGCCATATGTATCTTTAAGTAGACACAGGGAAAAGTTCCTACCACCCTGTTCAAGGGCATAATATTGCTTACCTCACTAGTTGAGCAGGGCTGAACATAGTAACCATAGTGTAAATGTATTCCTTTCCATCCAGTCATCAACACTAACTTTAAATGTAGTTGAAGTCATATTTTGTTTACCTGTATTGGCATCTAATTCCATAGGCTAGGAATACATTGAGTTCTGAAGCCATCTCTCCAGTGAGTCAGTGTATTTGTGGTGCAGACATAGGGTCCCAGTGTGGGCAATTGTAGAACCACTGGTTTTAAAAGAAAACGGGCTTCAAAAATGACCAGGTCTTTCATGGCTCAAAAAGCGACACAAGTCACTTCAGAACAGGTGATAGTCTACTGAGTATTAGGCAAATCATGCTACTTTATCAGGAGGATTTAAGGCCTTCAATTTTCTTGGCTATAAACCTTTGAGGCCTTTTCAGCTGAGTGATATGCTTGGATTTGTACATATCAAAGTGAGGCATTGTATTCAGTATTGGGTCTGTTAAGGGTAGAATACAGAGTAAGATGACTTATTTGGATCTTGACTGGGCCAGACAGAGATTTACTGACTGTGGTGGAAACATAATGGTTGAATAAGTCATAGATGTCCACATGAGTACCCGGTCACTTTTGACCGTGTCTGCCTGCAGAGGAGTACCATTTATAATTTATGACAGGAAACAGCTTTTCTGATGAATGCTACTATGATATACTTTTTTTTTTTGCATTTAGCTTGACACAATTTTTGATACATCAGGTGTGTGATGCATACCAGACGTGTTTAGTATCAGTGGATGAGTGGATAACAGTGGCCAAATAACAATCATATGGTCAACTGCAATTCTTGGCTTGGATGTCTGTGAAATAATTGGCAAACAGGAGACTGCCCACCCCTAATCAAAATGGTGCCTCGCTAGTTACAATTTTACATTCAAAGAGAGTACCAACAACTTTGTTAACTTGGGATCTATTGGATAGCCAATTTGTAATCAGATGACAGTGTAGGGGATTGCATAAAGCAAGTCTAAGTTTTCAATAGTACAGCAAGGAGGATAGTGTCAAAAACCTTTGCCAGGTTGAGATAAGCAGCATTATTGGATTGATTACTATCCACATCCCTCACAACCTTTTTCAAAGAAGCTTACTAGGTTAAGAAGTCAGGATCTGTCCCTCATAGAATCAAAGGTTAGTAGGCTAACATCTCCAGGGGTCTTACAAGCCTAGCCAAGTTCAACCCATGTTCTCAAGGCTGTTTGGTTCAAGCAGACACTGAAATCAGCACCTAATTGCCCCTGTCCAAGACGGAAACAGGTGGAACCTCCGGACTGAATTTCTGGTTACCCATCCAGTTGTCCAAATTGCTCTTAAATAGGGCTAATGAGGGGCTTTGTTTAGCATGTATAGGAAGTTTGTTCCAAAGGTGGGGCAACCTCTGTGAGACAAATCTGTCTCTCCAGCAAGTTCTGTTGATGTCACATACCAGGTTAAGGTCCTTTGAGCGAGTGGCCCATGTGCTATTTGACTTGCAAATGTGCAGCATTTCTATTAAAGCTGGGTCAGAAATTGTTCTGTGTGCAAGGCACAGATCACCTCTAAGTAGTTTGTATGTTGAGAGTGAAGTGACAATGATTTCAATCTGTTTGCATAAGATAGATCTTGAAGACCCTGAATCTTCTTTGTAAGGAAACTTTGTGGTCTCTCCAGTTACTGCAGGTGTTTGGAAAGGAACATACCAAAGTCAGCATTGTACTCTATTATTGGTCTTGGGTGGCGAAAGGCAGGGTACATTTTTTGGCTAGGCTTGTATGGGCCCTAGGGCTGATAGCCTAGTAGCTACCTATGAACCTATGAACCTATGATGAGGGAAGAGTACAGGGGAGTTATAACCTATTTTTTTTCTGGAGCCAATGCCCTTACTTATGAGATGAGTGATATAAAATGCCCTTCTTACCATTGTGGGAGACATGGTGATCAAAGTTAAGGTTGCTGTGAACCTGTGTGCCCAGATCTCTCACCACTGACTGTGTGCTTAGGGTATTGCTATTCATGTGGTAGTTTACAGGAACATCACCCTTGCCAAAGAGGATGATACAATCAATATCCAGAAAAGTGATGCATCATGCAACAAAACAATCACTTAAAGAAATATGTATGTGATGATATGAATAATATTTATTGTGAAGCAAACTGAAGTAACTGAAATACTGAAGTACAGATTCTGACCACAGGTAGATCTTATGCCATTGGTTGACTATCATGCCTTATCTGTTGCTCTAAACTGTTACATATGAAGGTGTTCATGCATAAGCACCCAATAGAAAATGAAAAGAAACAAAACCCAAAATGAAAACTATGAACAATGTTCTGCAATCAGTTAAGTCAGGTGATAACAGATGCAAATAGACTCACTTTGGGCATTAAGAAGAAATCTTTAGATAGATTGCATTTAACTAGCATTACATGACCTCCAATAAAAATTTAAGTAAATTGATGACTTTTGTTTTCTCTGTATCTTGCATCTTAAACTTCCCTCGCATTTCACTGATGTGATAAGTAGGTATGGATTGTAGATTTAAAATCTTATCACCAGTTTTGTGTACACCTCTTCTACAAGAAGTAAGTAAGAGGGAAGCGCCAGTGCCAGTTAATGCCCCCTTTTTGGTACAGAAGTCCTTTCTTGTATCTACTTTAGGCCGATCAGCACTCTTGTGTTTCCTGCTCGTAGAGGTTTCTGTGCCTGTGCAGGTGCTAAATTACAGAGAAGCTTCAGCTGGAAGAGTCAGATATTGACAGATATCTGCAGAGATTCTAGGGAAACCATGGCTGAATATCTGTCTTATTTGTGTACCTCATATCCTATGTGATTCATATTATAATAATAATAATAATAACAAAATGATAATATTTAATAAATGTGGGCATGCAGTTTTCATGCAATAATAATGTGAATGGCCATGCGGTTTTAATATAATAATAAGAATAACAAATAACAACAGTAATAATAATATACAAAGAATGTACACGTGTAGATAATCCGTGTTGCAGTCCATTCACCAAAACAGCTACCTGTCACTGCCCCTGTGAAGAAATGCTTATATCAATCCTAGGCTGAACCCTACTTAGTTCTTTCAATTATAAATAAAGTTTGGGAGAAGATGTTACCCGGCTAGTTTGATGCATACTTAATTATTAAGCTTCTGTTGATGACAAATAATGATTTAATGCTATTTAAGCCAACTAAACTCAAAACAGTACTTAAATAACAAAAGGCCTATAAAGGTGCTATGATTCCTTCAGCAACATTTTTAATTTATCAAGTTTTTGTAATTATATGAGATTTCTGAGCAAAACATACATCTTGTCACAATAGTTTAAAAGTAAGTTTATATGCAGTTCTGCCTAAAATCAAAGGTGTAAAGTGAAAAGTCTGTCTAAAAATTAATTTTCTGTACTTTACTGATCTATGAAGCACTCTAGTATTACTGGGAAAAATTAACAGCAAGACAATAAGAGCTCATGTTGCTATTGTGTGATATATTTGATAACTAACAAAAATCTGCATATTTACTGACCTTATTTAAAAAATGCCCTAAATGAGTTTTGCAGAAGTGTTTTTGAAGTAAACATTAAAAAAATGATTTTGATCTTTTTTTCCTGTTATGATGAAACAATAGCAGCAGTGAATTGGTAAGAAAATGTCAAATTTGATTTTGAAGATTTTTTTAATAACTTTTTTCCTGTTGTGGTGTATGAAAAGCAGCAAAGCATGTAATAAAAGGTCATAGTTTGATTTAATTTGTAAAGAATATGTTAAGCTTACCTAATATATTAAGTTGCATAGCAGATAGCAAGAACTAAGATTCTGGTAGCACTTTTTTGGCCCTGCCCTATTACATACAAAACGTGCACCACAGTGGTGATAATCCCTGCCTACCATGTGGGAGACTGGGGTTTGATTCCACCAGGGTATTAAATAGCACTTATAACTATTCCTGTGCCATCAGTTTATGTGTAGGGCATATCTTCCACTGAACTATCTGCTTCTAATGATCTGAACTTTAGTGTTCTAGATGCCACTACCCCTACCCTTTATTTGGGACTGCTATGGCCGAAGGCAGGTTGGGAAGAAGACGAGAAACATAGAGCACAGCCGCTAATAGCATCATATAGTATACTGTGTATGCAGGGAATTTTCTGGAATACCCTAATTAGGCAGAGCTGATAACAATGCTGATCAGCACTCTTGTGTTTCCTGCTCGTATGGTGTTTCTGTACCTGTGCAGGTGCTAAATTACAGAGAAGCTTCAGCTGGAAGAGTCAGATATTAACAGATGTCTGTAGAGACTGAGTAAGGGGTTGAATAAAGAGAAAGTAACAGTCAGCTGCCTGTCAGGCAGCAGAATCCACCACATAATGCATGCACTCCCTCAACAACAGGTACAAATATGACTGTCATTGTACATGCGGGTGTGAATCACCTGAGACATACCTCCCTGGACTACATGAACAGAAACATGGAGAAGTTCTTGGATTATGCAGCCCAGGCGGGTATGACCCTAGCCCTGAGCAGCATCTTACCATCATCCAGAATGATATCACAGTACAAATAGAAAATGATTGATTTCAACAATTGGCTAAGTTTCTGGTGTTATTCTAACAGGATCCAGTATCTGTCTGAATGGGATGACATGACTGACAGACCTCGATGCTTTGCCAGAGATGGCCTGCATCTGTCACCCCTGGGATTCCGGATATTGGCTAAGGGTCTTACCACCCCTATAGTGCCTTTTTTAGATGGTGTTCCAAAGACCAAATTACCATCATAACAGCTGTAAACAAATGCAATTTGAGGGTCATGCTGCTCAATGCTAGAAGTCTAAATCTCAAAATGCACTCACTCGAAGCACTCCTTAAAATTGAGAACATTGACATTTGTGCTGTAACAGAGACCTGGTTCACGGCAGCAGAAAGCACCTCTGCACTACCAGGCTATAACTCATTCCACACCTTTTGGCCCAAGAACTTGGACTGAAACTCCAAAGGTGGTGATGTTTCCATATTCATAAAGGATGTGCACACCTCCAGACTGGTAGCCCAACATAACACATCTGAGATACTTCAGGTACAGCTAACATTGAGTAAGTCAGTGATTCTATACTCAACTCCTCCCTGGTTAGATCCGACCACAAACTAATCACCTTGGAAATCCACATCCCACCCACCCACACCCCCCTGCAAAGGTAACTGTGACGCCTGCGCCCTGGCCCAGAAATCAAGGAGCCTCAGTCCTCACTACTAATACCAGAGAGGGCATCTCATATATGAGGAAAGGATAACAAATACACACAGTAAAGTTAAATTTCCCTTAAGAGCACACAGAGATCACAGTCATTCCGGGGCTGGTCGCTCCCTTGCTCCTCAGGTCTCCAATAAGACTCCCCAATGGCACAGCTATAGGGTCCAGATCTTAGCCTAGTGGGTAAGCTAAAATCTCCAGCACCCTCTCTGCACAACCAGTGCTTTGTGTCCCTGCCCAAGTAGCTGACAAACACACACTTTGAGATGAGTTTATACAACCACACAGACACTTCTGGGGAAGGCTGTGCCCCTTTTACCCAGACTACACGGTAGTAATTCCTGCCACCACCCAGCTAATATTTATCAGCTATACAAAGGCCTTTAAAAGGGTGTCCAATTAATACTGTGCAATATTATTATCCAATTGGTAGTATAGCCCATGGCTAAAGCTATTAGAGTGGCTTTATATAGTTTTACTAAAGGCATTCAAGTACTCTTAAGAGCTTAAATTATCTCTACACAAACCAGCCACAGTTAAAGAGTTTTAAAATATTTAATAATAAATAATTAAAACCACAAAACAATACTTTCTACTATACAGTTTTAGTCAAGAGTTCAGAGATCACACAGAAATACTTAAAATAATTCAGTAGTACAGTTCTGAGATCACAGAAAAACACTTAGTCTAATCTTTCTAGTTTCTAGCTATTTCTAAAAGAAAACACAAGTCTAAGATAACTTACATAAGAAAACAGGCAGAGTGCTGATGAGTTGGATGGTCAAGACAAAAATGCTTAATGCCTTCTGATTCTCTCTGTTTAAATTGCTTTTGCAGTTCTGATAAACATTACATCATTTATTTACATATTTCTGGTGTTCCCAGGCTGACAGATACTACATTCTTTTGTTATCTTGCAGCTGCAGGAAACTACGTCAATAAAATACATTCCACATGTAAACTCTAGTAATTATTCCTTAAGTTAAAACAATAGGCAGGATGCCTTCATCTAGCCCAGAAGAAACAGAATTGTAAACATTAAAGACAGTCATGAAATAATTTGAAGTTCAAAGGACATACAAGAAATGCTTGACTTAGCTTTATTTACAGCACAGCAGAGGGCAATGTTGCTACATTGTTTTTAAGTCCAACATTTCACAGCATATTCTTGCATTTAAGAAAACAAGCCTGTATTTCAACATTTATATTTACAAATGACAGAATTATCTGCACAATTCTATCTGGCTAGGCTGGAAGCCTTCACAGTAACCACCATGAGAAACTTCTCCAAAGCTAAAGTTGGGCTCCTAAAAACAGAGATGGCTAACTTCATGGCACCCATGCAAATGGAGAATAGTTGCCTAACCACCAAATCATACACCAATGCACTGTATGAACACATACACAAATGCATGGATCTCATCATACCCAATAGAACCAAGACGCTCTCCTCCAAAAACAGGAAGCCAATTTGGTGGTCCCCTGCCAGAAACAAACTCTACAATAGAAGGAGGAAACTGGCGTGGAATAAGGTGAAGTCCCAGGACTGGAAAACCTCCCTTATCACCCTCAACAAAAAGCTGAGATCTCTCATCAAATCCTCTAAAGCTAGCTGTGAAAATAGAATTGCAGCAGATAGTAAAGACAACAACAAGGCATTCTGTAGTTATGTAAAGAATCTCCATGGCAATACCCAGATTTTCTCTGAGGCACTGCACAATGGTACCTCCTATACTGAGCCAACAGATATTGCCAATATACTGGCCGACAGATTCAGTGCCAACTTTACCCCCCCAAAGGACCACCCACAATACTAGTCGATTGCCAGGCACCCAGTATTACTGCTGCACAGGTTAAAACAGCACTGTCCAAGGCCAAGAATACAGCTTCTATGGGAACCTGGCAATATCCCTGGCTGTGTTCTACATGAACTACAGAGTGAACTGGCACCTCAACTGTGTGCCCTGTTCGGTCACAGCTTCACCTCAGGCTTTGTCCCTACCAAATGGCAAACTGCTACAGTCATCCATCTCCACAAAGGAAGAACGACTACAGACCCTGGGAACTATCGCCCCATTAGCCTGATGAGTCTGATATGCAAAACTATGGAACACATCATCATGGACCTAATAAACAAGGATATAGGGAATCTCCAAACTCTGGATCCCACACAATTTGGTTTTGTGAAGGGTAAATCATGCCTGCTCAACTTGGTCAACTTCTTTGAGTCAGTCACCAGAGCTGTGGATGAAGACAAGGTGCTTCATACAGCCTACCCTGATCTGGCCAAGGCCTTTGATACCATTCCTCACGCAGGAATTACAGAAAAATTCACTAAGCTAGGCATCAACCTCTATATCAGTAGGTGGGTTGCAAACTAGCTGAATGATAGAACCCACAGTATGAAAGTAGCTGACTCCAAGTCAGACTGCCGACCAGTCATGAGTGGAGTCCCACAGGGTTCAGTCCTGGGTCCTCTCCTGTTTGGTATCTACTTCTCTGAAGTCCAGGCCAACACAAAGGGACTCTGGCTGGCAAAGTTCACAGACAATTGAAGTTGGGAGTTATTAACTCCCCAAGTGATGTTGACATCCTACAGAAAGACCTCACTGATACCAACGACTGGTGTCAGAACCACGGCCTTAAGCTCAATGCCAAAAAATGTGTCTTCATCCCCCTTGGAAAAAACCTGGTTTCCATGAATTACCACATGGATGGTAGTCCACTGAACACAGGTGTTATAAGGGATCTGGGAACACAGGTTGACAGCACCTGCTCTTTTGACCACCACATTGCCATTGTGGTCAGAAAGTCCTTCTATGTGGCACATCTCATTACTAAGAGTTTTGCATCCAGGAAGAAGGAGGTCATTGTCTCCCTCTACTCTTCCCTCATTAGACCAATCATTGAGTAAAATGCCCCATTTGGCATGTACCTCACTAGACACTTGCAACGATTGGAGAGGCGACAAAAGAACCTCACAAAGTGGATCCTAGTCCTTAAACATTTGTTCTATATGGACAGACTCAAAAAACTCCAACTATTCTCTGTCTCATATCACCTACTTAGAGACAAACCCTGCTTGACTTACAAAGCCATGTCTGACCAAGCTCTGTTAGAAATGCTGCATCTAAAGAAATACCAATCCATCTGCACCACATGCTCCAGAGACATGAACCTCATTACCACAATCAAAAGAACATGCTGGAGGGACAGGTTCATAACCCAGAGACTGCCTATGCTATGGAATAGACTTCCCATACATGTCAAGCAGAGTACCTCACTGGCCCTCTTTAAGAGAAATCTTGATGAGTGGATGGGAAATAAAAAATTCACCCCGGGGATCACTCCAGTGGCTCTACTCGACAGAGGCACTGGGAACCAAGGTCGGGTGGCATGATGCCAGGGTAATACTTTGGGCTAGGCTTATAAAGGCTGTATGGTCATTAGCCTAGTACAAACCTATGAACATCACATGTATCACTGCGTGTGATGTCAGCTAGCTCCAGTCTTAAATTTATAATGGTAATCTGTCTTGTGACCACAGCACATACATGTCACTGACAGAGTTACAGATGCCAGACTGAGATCCTTCTCCTCCTTGTCAGTACTGGTGAATTGGATCACCTCACCCTCCATGAATTGTCTGGCGACTGAGCCAGGATTTGGTCAGAGGTTGTTTGGTTCTCAGTCATGGTTCTCTCAGTCTGCACCACTAAGCCAGGGTGCCAGTACATTTTTGAAATGAATAAAATGCAAACTACAGGAACTCAAGATTTAGCCATATAACATAGTCTGAGCAGCAAAAGTCCATGCAGAGTTCAGTGGTGGCAAAGGCAACATTTTTGCAAAATCTTCAAAACTTCCTTGGAAGAGAACAATGATCATAAAAGTGCTATCTAGTTTTACCTCCCCAAGGAAGAAATATAATTTACAGATGCCTGTGTTTATCTAGGCCTAAAATAACTGTACAAGGATATTTCTTAATAAAGAACTGTAACATTTCTTCATCCGACAGCTTTACAAAGTACTAGAAGAAAAATGAACCTTTTCTTTCTTAATCACAAAATTCCACTAGTATAAGACCTTTAAATTTGTAATGTAACCTTGAAATGTAAAACTTCTTTTGTCAAAATAACTTTTACAACATATTTAAACTGAAATAATTTAAATTAGTAACTTGCTTTCTATGCATGCCACACCTGTTTTAGACTTAAAATATTTTTCAGCCCCCACCTTGCACCATTTTGTTTATTTCAGATGCTCTGGTATGTCTTGCAGAACTGTACATGAGTGTCACTTCTGTCCTAACAGAAAACAGCTCACTTAGATCCAGCCTGCTGTGCATTATATAATTATGATAACTGTTTAATGACCTTACCATTACTAAGTATGTGGCCACACATCATACCTCAGGTTGACTATCATTATTACAGGTTCACAGGTTTGCAGCTATTTACTAGGCTGTTAATCTGTGAGGATCTTAAGAAACGTAGACATGCATTCTCATGGTAATGATTAGTCCTTATATTTTGTACTGTGAAACTCCAAAGATGGCAGCAGCAAGTATGTGCTGGGTACTTACGTATTTCCCCTAGCCATGGAGGGCCATTGGTGCTAAACAAGGGGTGACTTTATGGTTATCCATCTATGTGGCCAAGTTACATTTGAATAACAAAAGAGAATTACTCGTCTTTATGTGGAGGAGAAGCTGATTCCACAGAAGTGATATCCCCTGTGATACACAAACATCTCACCAGCATCTTCTGTTAATCTTGCAAATGAGACTGAGGTCCCTTAAGCAGGTGTTTCTGATACCATAAGACGTTCAAATGTGAAATAGTTCTGAACAGAAGAGGTCAGTTGAGGATCTATACCTGAAGTAGAGGTCACCTCTCAGTTACCCATATGATACAGAGAAGACAGACAAGGCTTTGAGACAGTCAGCATAGTTTTTATCATTTAGGTCATAGATTTCTTCAGTGAGAAAGCATTGTGGTGCTTCCAGCTGTGATGATAGTTTGTACAGGTTCATAAGTTCATAGGTGTGTACTAGGCTAATGGCCCTGGAGCCTTTACAAGCCTAGCCCATAGATGTGCCCTGGAATTGTGCTGCCCCATGATAGTTCCCAGTGCCTCTATCAAATAAAGCCACTGGAGTGATCCCCAGGGTGAACTTTCTATTTCCCATCATCAAGATTTCTCTTGAAGAGGGCCAGTGAGGTGCTTTGCTTCACATGTATGGGAAGTCTATTCCAGAGCATGGGCAGTCTCTGGGTTATGAACCGGTCCCTCCAGCATGTTCTGTTGATTGTGGTAATGAGGTTGAGGTCTCTGGAGCATGTGCTGCAGAGGGATTGGGATTTCTTTAGATGTAGCATTTCAAACAGTGCTGGGTCAGACATGGCTTTGATAGTCAAGCAGAGATTGCCTCTAAGTAGGCAATATGAGACAGAGAATAGTTGGAGTTTTTTGAGTCTGTCCATGTAGGACATGTGTTTAAGGTCTAGGATCCTCTTTGTGAAGTACTTTTGTGGCTGTTCCAGCTGTTGCATGTGTCTAGTGAGGTACATTCCAAATGGGGCATTATAATCAATGATTGGCCTAATGAGGGAAGAGTAGAGAGACCCTTCGGGAAAAACAAGGTTACCCCTAGCTACCATATAGGTGGCAATCCACTGAGCACAGAATAAGTCATCAGGGATCTGGGGACCCAGGTTGACAGTAGCCTTTCGTTTGACACTCATGTTGCTAAAGTAGTTAGGAAAACCTTCTATATTGCCCACCTGATCATGAAGGGATTCACATCCAGATCAAGGGAGGTCATCGTCCCCCTGTACTCATCACTCATTAGACCTATGATTGAGTACAATGCCCTGTTCGGAATGTATCTGACCCGACACCTGCTGCAGCTTGAAAGGCCCCAAAAGTTCCTCACCAAAAGGATAAAGGGTCTCAAAAATATGTCTTATGCTGCCCGACTGAAAGAACTCCAGCTCTATTCAGTTTCATACCGCTTGCTCAGAGGTTACCTGTGCCTGACATATAAGGCCATGTCAAACCCAGATATGATGAATATGCTTCACCTCAAAAAATCTAGATCCCTCAGAACCACAAGGGCGGGAGACTTAAACCTTGACACAGTTATAAATAGAACGTGCTGGAGGGACAGATTCATCACCCAGAGACTCCCTATGCTGTGGAACAAAATCCCGGTACATGTGAGGCAGAGCACCTCGCTGGCCTTGTTCAAGAGGAATCTTGACCAATGGATGGGAGATCGCAGATATACCCCAGGGATTACTTCAGTGTCACTGCTTGACAGAGGCACAGCAAAATAATAGGCATAGTTTTTACTCAAACTAAAGGGGTGGTGAAAGCCACATTACTCATAGTTTTTACTCAAACTAAAGGGGTGGCGAAAGCCACATTACTATGGGCTAGGCTTATAAATGCCCTTGAGAAGATAGCCTAGTATGAACCTATGAACCTATGAACCTATGATGACCTCTTTCTTCCTGAATGCAAAACCCTTGGTAATGAGATGTGCCACATAGGACTTTCTGACCACAGTGGCAGTGTGGTGGTTGAAGGAGAGGTTGCTGTCAACCTGTATCCTCAGATCTCTTATAACACCTTCAGTGTTCAGTTGGCTCCTATTGATGTGGTAAATAGTGGTAAAGGAGGTTTTCCCAAAGAGGATGACGATGCATTTTTTGGCATTAAGCTTAAGGCCATGGTTTCGACACTAGTCATTGGTCTTAGTGAGACCTTTCTGTAGGATGTCTACATCACTTGGGGAGTTAATAATGGCTCTCAGCTTGTAGTCATCTATGAACTTGGTCATCCAGAGTCCCTCCTAGTTAGCCTGGACTTCTGAGAAGTAGATGCCAAACAGGAGAGGACCCAGGGCCGATCCCTGTGAGACTTCACTCGTGACTGGTTGGCAGTCTGACTTGGAGTCCGCTACTTTCACACTGTGGGTTCTATCTGTGAGACAATTTGCAACCCACCTAGTGATATAGGGGTTGATGCCTAGTTAGGTGAGTTTATCAATAATTCTTGAATGAGGAATGGTATCAAAGCCCTTGGCCAGATTGAGGTAGGCTGTATGAACTGCTTTGCCCTCATCCACAGGTCTGGTGACTAGAACACAACCAGGTTGAGCAGGCGTGATCTACTTTTCACAAAACCAAATTGTGTGGGATCTAGCATTTCGAGATTCCCTATATTCTTGTTAATTAGGTCCATGATGATGTGCTCCATAGCTTTACATATCAGACTCAGGCTAATGGGGCGATAATTCCCAGGGTCTGTAGTCGCTCCCCCTTTATGGAGAGGGATGACTGTAGCAGTGCTCCATTCAGTAGGGACAAAGCCTGAGGTGAGGCTGTAATGGAACAGGGCACACAGATGTGGTGCCAGTTCACTTTGTAGTTCATGTAGAACACATCCAGGGATATTGTTGGGTCCCATGGAAGCTGTGTTCTTACGCTTGGACAATGCAGCTTTAACCTGTGCTTCAGTAATGGTGGGTGCCTTGCATTCCTCCATTATTGTTGTTGGCCCTTTGGGGTGGGAGAGGGGTAAAGTTGGCATGGAATCTGTCAGCCAGTATGTTGGCAATGTCTGTTGGCTCAGTATAGGAGGTACCATTGTGCGGTAACTCAGAACAAACCTGGGTATTGCCATGGAGATTCTTGATATAACTAAAGAAGGCTTTGTGGTTATTTTTAGTGTTTGCTGCAATTCTGCCTTCATAGCTGGCTTTAGAAGTTTTGATGAGGGATATCAACTTTTTGTTGAGGCTAATAAGGGAGTTTTTCTAGTCTTGGGACTTCACCTTTTTCTGCAACAGTTTATTCCTTCTGTTGTAGAGTTTATTAATGGCAGGGGACCACCAGATTGGTTTCCTTTTTCTGGAGGAGAACATCTTGGTTATGTTGGGTTTGGCTAGTTGTATGCATTTATGTACATGTTCAGTGCATCTGTGTATGATTCGGCAGTCATGCATCTATTTTCCATTGACATGGGTGCTGTGAAGTTAACCACCTCTGTTTTTAGGAGCCCAAAGTCAGATTTGGAGAAGTTTTTCATGGTGGTTACATTTGCAGGGGGTGTGGGTGAAATGTGGATTTCCATGGTGATTAGTTTGTGGTTGGATCTAACCAGGGAGGAATTGACTATTGGTGTAGAGCAATGGTTGCCCATGTTAGTAATAACCAGGTTAAAGATGTGGCTTCCTCTAGTGGGGCTAAGAATGAGCTGGTCCAGGGCATTGGATTTGATGAATACCAGGAATCATTGGGCCAGTGTATTGGTGCATGAGTATATACAAAAAGGTGCATTATACTGAGTGGTACTTTCTTGGATCTGAACAACATACCCTTCAATATAAGACATGTAATCAAAAATGGCTTTCATACATTAGTGGATACATGGTGATCTAAGCAAAGTTTTTTTGTCACCATAAGTTTCCAAACCTCTAACTACTAACCAGATTTCATGGAGATAGTGTCAATTTAATATTTACAAGGGAGTCATGCTTGCAGAAAGATACAGTTATATATTTCCTGGTATTTAGATTCAGATCACAGTTTTGGCGCCAACTATTTGTGTGGGACAGGTCCTCTTACAGGATCATGGTGTCCTCTGCAGAGTTTATAACGGCAGCAAGTTTGCTGTCATCTGCAGACTTGGTCAGCTATAATCCCTTAATATTAGTTTTGACCTTTGAGAAGAAAATGCTAAAGAGAAGTGACCCAAGGACTGAATAACGAGGAACAACACTAGTAGGAGGTGTTTTGGAGGAGATAGAACATCTCACCCTTCCTTTTTTTTTGCTCAAACTGTGAGCTAATTTGCTGTCCAGTGAGTTACACAGGGGTTGATCTTTAGCTGGGGGAGTCTATCTATGATGCCTGAATGTAAAGTCCAGATAGGCAGTGTGTGCACCGATTTACCCTCCTTCGTTACTTCTGTGAATTTTTTCAAAGAAATCAACCAGATTAAGAGGGCAGGACCTGCCCTTGACAAATCTGAAATGAGTTGGGCCGAGAGCCTGTAGGTCACTTTTAACCCTATTTATTAGTTTAATAATGATCATTTCCATACTCTTATAGAAGAGGCTGGTTAGGCTTATGGGTTGGTACTCATCCAGATCTATTGTAGCTCCATCTTTTTGTAAAGGAATGGCTGTTGCTGTCTTCCATTCATGTGGCACAAAGCCTATGTTGAGACTAATGTTGAATAGTCCCTGAAGGAGATCTGACAATTCATGTTTCAGACTAGCCAGTAGGCAGCCTGGTATGTTATCTGACCACATAGAAGTAGTGCTCTTGACATTAGCTAGTGCCTTGAAAACCTGTTATTAGGATATTTCGAGGGGGGTAGATGTGGGTATTTGATTTGAGAATGTTGCATGGGAGGGGGGTGAAGTTGGACCAGACTTTTTCCACTAGTGGATTGGCTATCTCTTCTGGGTCTGGGTGTATGATATAATTTTTATTAGCTCTGTGCAGTACTGGGCATGGTTTAGGAGATATCTAACACATTTAAAGAAAGTTTTGAGGTTATCTTTCACTAGGGTGGCTATTTTTACTACATACCTGGCTTTCATTGATTTGATTAGGACTATGAGTTTCTTGTTTAGTTTAGCAAGAGAGTTTTTCACTTTTTGAGAGTTAAATTTATTTATGAAGGCAGTGAGTTTATTATTTTTTTCTTTTTTATAGTGCCTGTTTGTATTAAGGTTCCACCACAGGGGTTTATTTTTGAATTATGCATTTTATCTTTTTTTTGAGGAGGGGATCAGAGGCATTTATGCAACTGTTTACATATGCATAAGCAGTGGGATTGTCAAGGTGAAAGGGTCTTTTGAGTTTAGTCAGGTCACTGCTCATGTTTAGTAGATGACCTTTGCACAGACTCTGAATACTGCTGTATTGGAGGATGCTTCTGGCTTCAGTCTTAAGGTGAATGTGACTGACTTGTGGTTTGATTTGATCTGACAGAAGGTTACAACAGGCAGGGAGCAGAGTTATCCCATATTGGTAAGGACTATCTCCAGGATTTTATTCCCCTGGTTGGGGTGCGGACTAACTGGTCCGGGGACTTTGTATTTATGAAATCCAGAAATATCTGGGCATACATATTTGAGGATTTATAAGTCTCCCAGTTAATGAAGGGATAACTGGCATCCAATAGTAGAATGGTGTTTGTCTTAATGGATAGGGACTCTATACTGGATGGGTAGGAGAAATGGGTCAAGACATAGAGACGGAGGTTTTGTTTATAGTAAGTTGGACATGGAGGAGTTCAAGTCATTACCTTGTTTAACACATCTGGAGGTGAGCTTTGTTTTAAGAACACAGAGACACATCCGCTTTAGTGCCTACCTGTAATGTGCTAGGCTTGTACAAGTGACAGGTATAGAAGTCCTCTTCAGATGGATTGATTTCACTTGTCTTGAACAATGTCTCTGTGAAGATGCATATTCTATGATTTCCAGGGTAGTTAGTACTTGTTGGTTTTGGAGTTTTTTAAGGCCCCTAACATTGAGCAACAGTACAATAATGTTGTCTTAATTCTGTTTAGTTAAATCGGATGTTTTTCCTAAAAAAAGTACAATGGGGGCAACAACATTCTAGCCAGTATATAAAAGTCTTGGAGGGGAGAAGGGTAAGTGATCCTTGGCAAAACAGTCTGGATTGTCTACCATCTTTTCACAGGCTGGTATGCATTGTACCCCCTTAGAATGACACTAGAATCTAAGCCAAATGTTGAAGTCATTATGTTTTGATAATATTGTGGCATCATTTTTGGTGATGGTTGAATACTGCTCAAGGCTTGGTTCATAGCTGCCTCAGACACACATTCCAAGACCTCCATAATATCTGTCTCCATAAAGTACAGGGTGGTACTTCTCAAGTCATTTGCACTCACACATACAATGCCTGCGTAATATGTGTACATGTGGTACAGGGATGCCAATGCTTGCATAATGTGGAGAATCCTGGTGCCTGATAGGTCACTGCCCATGACCCTATTTTTGCATGGCATGGTGGGTAGTGCATTGGTCTGTCTTGCTATTAAGTCACCTGTGACAAGGATAGTAGTATTTGTCTTGTGAGCATTTAGACAGAGTCTGTGTGACTCATAGATGTATGTTTCATGGTGGCTGCTACCTGTGATGTGTGTCACTGAGATTGCTGGGGGTACTTGTTTCTTGACTTACATTTAAGAGGTCTTTGGCCTTTAATGAGGTCACTTCTAAAAACCTCAGCATATATGGATCTGTATTTGGTCTCAGGTGTTTGAGGTCAGCATATTGTGGTGTTGTGTGGTGCTGACAACCTTGTGATTGTCGTGGCCTTGTGTGAGAGCTTTGCCTCCAATAACATTATATAACTACATTTCTCACACTGTTGGGCAATGCAGATGTTATGGATCTACATACCTCTCTATATATCTGCAAGGTTAAAACAGTGAGGAGCAGCACCTTGCTACACAGGTAACTCATAATAGCAGAGAAATATAAAAACTCAAATGAGCCCACTGGCCAATAGCAAAACAGCACAATACAAGGCTCTACAAGCAGTCAGAGGCCCAGAAATGTCTTGGTTCTCCCTCTGCTCTCTCTCACTAGAGTTTAAACCAAAGCAATTCTGACTCTGATCTCAATCAATACATATGTACTAGAAAAAGGGTACTAAATGAGTACTAATGAAATGAATTTGTAGGAAGGTTCTATATACCAGAACACTAGGATTAGCAGCTTTTAAAAGAAATAGGAACACAAGAAGTTAAAGGTAACTTGAACTTTAGCAGTCTTTGGTAAGGAATCTTTCTGTATGATCTTCTGGTTTGCACCAGTAAGGCAGATGAGAAGAAACTGGGAGGAGTTTTCAGAGACAATTTATAGTGAGGGAAGTTAGCTCAAGAGCAATACTGGTTGGCTGGCTGGGTACTTACTATTATGCATATATGGAAAACAGTGGCTGGGAAATAGTACTTAAATAACTTACACAACTGACACTTTTGTGCTTATTGACAGTAGCAGTTGACAAAAACAAAGACACTGACTTTTAAAAGCACATCAAACTGAAGGTGGGAGGATAGGGGATAACTGAACAGAACTGTAACAAGATGGAGATGAAATCAGACACCAAACCTTCCAGGCCTCAGTACTATTGAGCTACTAGCTGTGTGAACAAGTTGTTTAGTTAAACAACAAAATGATTTAAAATGATTCTGATAGAATATCAGAATAAAACAAGTGTAATATATGTGCTTACTTTCCTGTTGTAGAGATATTTAGAAGAGTGATTTCTTGCTTAAATATGTATCCACATACCTCTCAAATGTCCAGATTTTTGACTCATAGTTTTGATTGGCTCTTCATAAAATTTGTGGTTTTTCTGGATTTTTGTTATAAATCAGTGAGAACTGAATTCACTAAATAATGAAAGGCAGTGAAGGCACTTGAGTTTCCGACTTCATATCCTCCAGAAAATGCATGGTAACACAAGACCTTTTATTCAAGCAACTTTCTCAGTTTATAAGAGCAATATTTAAAATGTGTACGTATTTTTGGGGCTTGTTCCCCCATTATTTTTGGCTTTGTCCAGATTTTTTGTGCTAAGAGGTTGAGAAGTATAATCCACAGGAGTGATTTAATTCACAATTGCCAGTAACAAACCCAAGGCGCAGTGAATTGAAGAACAATGGGCAGGTGAAAGCAATACAACCAGCAATCAGATCTGTAACAGATCTGATGAAACCAGTCACAAATTTGTAGCTGCTGTATTATGCATGGAATATAATTTAATACAATCAGGAAGGTGAATCAAAGAACACATACATGTATGCATGACCCTAAAATGTGTACAAGGAACCTATGGTTTGAAAATAGCCCAAAGCTAAACTTAATTCTCCACTGGCCTGATGCATTTTATTTGAATCTGGGTTTTCATGCCGTTTCAATAAATGTGAATTTCAAGGGCAGAGAAGTTTACTGCACATGCTGAGTCTGTTTTCATTGTGAAACTGTATTGTTTGTTTAGCAATGGCTATCAGTGGGTCACAAAAAAATTGCCATTTTAAAAAGTGGGTGTCAGCCCATAAAAGTTCAGGAACCATTGATCTAAAATAACAGATTCTTAACTATTGTTATTAATTGTAATGTTGTTTTGCAGAAACTTAAAAATAGTGGGTCACAAATTATTCTATTGCAAGAAAACAATCATGAAAAATGGGAAACTTTTTTTTAGGAATGTGTAAGCACTATACTAACCAGCAGTTCAAAATCCTGTAAATCAGTGCAATTATGGGTACAGGGAACAGGCAAGAGGGCTCTGGAATTTTCTGACGAAAACTGGTAAAGTAGCCAAAGCACTGGGAGCAAATAACTAGAGGGGAAAGGTAATAGAATGAGAAGAGGCCAAGAGCACATGCTAGAAACTGTTTATACTCTGGGGACAATCTCTCGTAGTGAAGGCAAAGAGAAGGGAATAGAGAAATTGTAAGTGAAAGACCTGTTCTGGTAGAGTTTTTACTTGAATCTAACACAGAAGCTGCTGTTTAAAAAATGGATAATTAGTAGGGCATATTAAGTATTGCACAATAACTATAGAAATCAATTGGAGGGGTTAGAAAAGATTGGGAAGAAAGATTGGATAAGCAATTCACAAAGGAAAAATGGGAGGATATATATATATATATATATATATATATATATATATATATATATATATATATATATATATATGGCTCCCAAGTATGCAACAAAGTCTAGAAGATTTAGGTTTTTACTTGGAAGTGTTTTCATGGGTATTTTTATACCCCAAGCAGACTTCAAATAATTTTTCTTCAGGTAAATATTGGAGGTGTGATGGGGAAGAAAGGGGTAACTGGGAACGTATGTTTTGTGAATGCAATGAGTTGGCAGACTTTAAGAATTCCCTACAGAGCACTTTGTCAGAAATACTGGGTGAGCAAATGGGTGTAACTAAGGATACTTTTTTTTAGTTAGGACACAGTATCTGAATTTCCAAGACTTAGTAAGGCCTTGTTTTAATTCTGGTGGCTGCCAAAATACAGTTAATAGAAAATGGAAATCAAAGTCTAAGCCAACTGTATTTTAAGTATTGAATATTGTAACCGAGATAAAATAAATGAAAGTGGGATCTTTAGAAAAGGGGTAGAAGCAAATTACGTAGAAGTAAATGGAAATTGTGGGAACAATACATGTAGAATGATGTTCTGGAGGAGGGTTGAGGTTTAAGGGAAGGAAGGAATTGAGCAATTTATGTAATGTACTGATGATAGTTACACAAAAGAACATATGTGATATATAACTCATGTAACTGGGAAAAGGTTAATATGTTTTCTTTTATATACATTTAGGTTTGCCTATGCCTTAAGTGATAATTTAATAAAGATGTTAAAAAATTATGCAAAACAGACCTAAATATTCCTTTAGTAAACGATTAAAACACATTTTTATTCAATTGCTAATGAGGTACCCACCAGGCTTAGCTGCCTCTTTTCAAAAGCTTTCTGGTTAAGCGACTTGCACATAGACACATAGTAAGTAAATACAGACTGATGGATTCAATCCAAGAATTATAGAACAACGCTGATTGGTAGCTTATAGCTTTAATCCTCTGTGATCAGTTGTCAATCAGTATGCATAAAATATGGAGATGGAAGATAGATATGCAGTTCACTTGATAGAGGCATTGACAAAATATACTTGTGAATGTCTATGCTGTCAACGCTGACAAACTGGTTAAGAAGTTGGTTCCTGCTCTTATCACCCCCTATCATTAGTAAAAAACACTAAGACATTGAGTGCAGTTTGTAAAAGCATTTGTTGTCCATATAGATAGCAGGCAGCACTACAGAATCCTGAAAGTTCAAAATCCCGAAAGTTCAAAATACTGAAAACTCAAAATCCTGAAAACATACAGCATACCAACACTCACTATTCCAGCACAAGTACATACAGAAACAAATAAAACACAAACTGTATTACTGTTCTTTAAGTATAAGCAGGGGTGCAAGCCCCCTGCACCCCCCATGTGGGGGGCTGGGTCCCATACACACCCTGCTACTTAAATATATCAACTCCAAGATTGCACTTAGTGTAGTGAAGTACAATCTCAGAGTTGATATATTTAAGTAGCAGGGGGTGTGGAGGGTGCAGGGGGACTTGCCTCCCTGCATATAGTTGAAGGGTAATATGTTTCTTTGTGTAGTTGTGCTAGAATATAGTGAGTGTTTGGTATCCTGTGTGTTTTCAGGATTTTGAGTTTTCAGTATTTTCAATTTTCAGTATTTTGAACTTTCAGGATTTTGGGCTTTCAGGATTCCATAGCGCTCCCAGATAGCTGCATATCTAAACTATATAAATAAGCACATACAAGACTAACACAGCAGAACTGTTTTTTTTTTTCAGCTGCACCCATTAGGGGTCATCACAGCTGATCATTTGTTTCCATTTCTTCCTGTCCTCTGCATCTTGTTCCGTCACACCAACTACCTGCACGTCCTCTCTCACCACATCAATAAACCTTATCTTAGGCCTTCCTCTTTTCCTCTTACCTGCAGCTCCATCCTTGGCATCTTTCTCCCAATATCCCCGTCATCCCTCCTCAGCACTTGTCCAAACCAATGCGATCTCACTTCTCTGGCCTTGTCTCCAAATTGTCCAACCTGAGCTGACCCCCTAATGTACTCATTTCTAATCCTGTCCATCCTCGTCACACCCAATGCAAATCTTAACATCTTTAACTCTGCCACCTCTAGCTCTGATGCCTGTCTTTTCATCAGTGCTACCATCTCCAACCCATATAACATAGATGGTCTCACTACCATGTTGTAGACCTTCCCTTTCACTCTTACTGGTACTTGTCTATCACAAATCACTGCTGACACTTTTCTCCACCCACTCCACCCTGCCTGCATGCTCTTGTTCACCTCTCTTCCACACTAACCATTACTCTGAACTGTTGATCCCAAGTATTTAAACTCATCCACCTTCAACAACTGTACTCCCTGCATCCTTACTATTCCTCTATCCTCCCTCTCATTCACACACATATATTCTTTCTTAGTCCTGCTAACCTTCATTCCTTTCCTCTCTAGAGCATATCTCCACCTCTAATAGGTCTCCTCTAACTGTTCCCTACTCTCACCACAAATCACAATGTCATCCACAAATATCATAGTCCTGTCTGATCTCATTTGTCAACCTGTCCATCACGATTGCAAATAAAGGGCTCAGAGCTGATCATTGATATAATCCCACCTCCACTTTAAATGCATCCATCACTCCTACCGCAAACCTCACCACTGTCACATTGCCCTCATACTTATCCTGTACCACTCTTAAGTACTTCTCTGACACTCACGACTTCCTCATACAATACCACAACTCCTCTCTAGGCACCTTGTCATGTGCTTTCTCTAAGTCCACAAAGACACAATGTAACTCCTTCTGACCTTCTCTATACTTTTCTATCAACACCCTCAGAGCAAACATCGCATCTGTAGTGCTCTTAATTGGCATGAAACCATACTGCTGCTCACTAATCATCACCTCCATTCTTATCCTAGCTTCCACTACTCTTTCCTATAACTTCATGCTGTGGCTGATCAATTTTATACCTCTGTAGTTACTACAGCTTTGCACATTACCCTTATTCTTAAAAATTGGTACCAGAACTACAGAATTCCATACATGGACCAAGGCATTCTGGAACATTCCTTCAGTCATATTGTACAACCTTAACTGGAAGTAGACGTATGCAATTAATATTCACAAAAGTGATTGTCAGCATATTTTGACATACTCTGCACTTTCTCATGATTTCATTCAAATAGTTCCACAAGCAATGCTGTATTCAATCTTAAGACCTATAGCAAAACAAGGTCAAACTACAGAGAAATATTATTTAGGCTTCTACCTGCTTTTCAAGATCTCAACATTCTCTTGTCTCATACAAAGCAGTGTTATGAGGCTTTTCTAGCTTGTAGCATAAACATGTTTCTGGTCTGAAATACAGAAATCCATTTTGTCACTTGTAATGTCTGACATAATTCTACTAGAGAAAATCCATCCTGATACTTATATATTTTTATATTTCAATATAAATCTTAACAAAACCCTACACAAAAGTGATGATTTACAAGGCTCCACAGGAGGTTAATATTAGTATAGCAATGCAATATGCTCCATATATAGTGGCAGACCCTGTGGTTCCTAGTGAAGATAATACTTATGAAGACAATGCTATGGCTATGAAACTGATGTCTTCTAAGGAAGTGCCTGCCCTAAAAATAACATTGTTAATCACTATACTCTTTTGACTTGCAATAAAGAATGTGTGAGGTTTATTGATAAAAGTGTCAAAGTTGTCTATAAAAGGGCATCTGATATTAAACCTGGTTTGAAAAAAAGACCTAACCAACTGATTCATCGCATTGGAAAAAAAGGTGCTTTTCTAAGCAGTGACTAGGCTATCCATTTGTCAAAATTTTTTCAAAAGTAGCAAGTCTACTACTCTTTTTGACATTAAATACAATTTTATTCAAGCAATGGAGAATACATTTGGAAATGAATGTATTATGCCAACATATCTTATTAATTTGCTTATGGATTTTTAAATTGCTTATGTCAGTATTTAAGGAATTGTTTGTTTTTCAAAGGATTAGCTCACGAAGGGTAGGGTCTTAATTGGCATGAAATGTACACAAGCAACTATAGAGGAGTATGTAATAGACAGAATACAGGGAGGAGCCTGACAGTCTGTTAGGATAGCTATGGATTTTGAGGACAGTGATCTTTTTTGCTTGGAGGTCTTTCAAGTTGAATGCTTTGATTAGACAAGTACCTGTCTAAGTGAATATTATATTCAGCAAGTCTGATGGGAAGCCCCCTGCCAACTTTATTAATACATACTAACAGTAATCGTGACCCAAACCTCATCCCTTTACCTTACCTTAGAAAACATCTTCTAATAATACTACCCCCATTCTGATCAGATATGACTAGACATTGTCATAAGATTAACAGACTGCAAGAGTAAACTGTTTTCATCCTTTGATCTGCTAAGTTTCAATGTTTGGGGTATTTGATATACTGAATTCTATCTTTTGCAGTTTTAGCTTTTGGTATTTCTATCAGTAGTTATATCATATATGGTTGCAGGTCAAATATAGTAGAGTCAGTGGTGCAATAGGTAGCTCAATCATCTTTGGTGCAGGAGGCTGTGGGTTCTATTCTGGAATAGAAAGACTGATTGCTGACACTGCAGTGCAGCACAAAGGGCTTCTATACTCCTGAGTGTGTCATCCTTTGGATAAGATATTGAACTGAGGTCCCATTTACTTGATTTGGTGGTAGCTCAACTGGATGTAAAGGATCCCATGGCACCTATAAAAAACAGTAGGTGTCCTTTATTAAAACAATCATAGTTATTTACATTTCTGCTTATTTACATTATATATACTTATTTTTCATTATTTACACTATATACAATGTTTATCAAACATACAGCACATCTTCCATCTACATTTCCGTCATCATATGCATTCAACCCTTGGTTATTACTTTTGTGACCCCCTCTCCAATTTCAACAACCAAAACTTTATCTTTTTCAACATCATTGCCAAATACAATTTTTAATGAAACATGATTTCCTTCACTCTCTGGTTCCAGATTAATCACAATATACAGAAAAGAAAAAAAAAACATGAGGGTAGCAATCCCAGTAAAAATCCACAAAATGCAACAAAACCAGGTGCTGCAAGAGACCAGAACTCTTATCCCAAAAATACTTTTATTAATAACAAGCTTAAAACCAAGCTACAAACACAAAAAAAAAAACTGTTGTAAGGTTTAGCGTTTTCGTCTTGCAAATAATGACATCATCAGAACCATTTACTTCAAAACAGCTGAGCATATTTGTATATAAGACATCGGCAACTACACCCCTCCAATAAACCAATCATTGAAATTCAAACTAAACTGGCCTATAATTTAAAGGTATAATACTCAATATAAAGATAAATTTATGCAAAATATGCATAAAAACAATAAATAAGAAACATTTGAATGACTTAAACTTTCATTGATGTTTGTCTTTTCGGCTTTTCCCGGTTAGGGGCCGCCACAGTGGAACTCCGGTCTGCTAATGATTGGCAGTCAATTTTTATGGTGCTGAGTTGCCAGCCCGATGCCCAACCTTCAGCGAAGGCATGCCCATTTACACATGTCTTTTGGATGCCACTTGACTGCGGGGAGGACATGCAGACTCCACACAGAAGGCACTCCAGCCGAGAATCGAACAGGAGAACCTCTTGCTGTGAGGTAATAATGCTACTGCTATACCACTGTGAATACTTAAACTTTCATTGATATTTCCTTTAATTCACTAGCTATAGAGACTGTCTCATTCAAGCCAGGTGGTACTGTGGCATTAAATCTCAACTGCCGAAACATCTCTTTTGGTAAAAGCCTATTTCTCCAATCCCCACATTAAGCTGACACAAAAATTTGTTCCACAATAAAGTATTTAAATTTTTCAAACCCCACACACTTGGATAAGTGCCAAGCTGATGCAATTTGTTCGTTTATATGTTTGATTAGCCAATCAGTTTGATTATCCAAACTACCCTAGGCCCCAATTAGTTTGGATAATCAACTCTCTACTGTACTTTACTATTATACTTCCTACATAAACATTTCACTTGTGACTCCTAATTCTTAATATTCTCAAACAAACTGACGACTATCATAAAATACTCCTCCTTCTTTTTACCTAATTCCCAGTTTCCATTTAATCTTTTATCATCATTCCCAACTACCTTTCTTCATCCTATACTGCTTTGCACTGTATTCATTCATAGTCACACCCCTCTGTAAAAGCACCTATCTATTCTACATTGCATCTTCTATTTTTCCCCAAATAAACACTAACTTCTTCAAGTTTTAACTATGTCCCTGTAGCCTTTTAAGCCTCTCTATTCCCTACATTCCAGAAAAGATATTAGGACAACTGAAATCTCTTCCTTCATAGAAAATAGTCCTTTCGTACTATCAGCTTTCAGACTGCAACCTCTTTTTCCTTCTTGATCCCTACTTCCCCACTACCTGCTAACTATAATGCATACAGATCCCTTTATTTAATCAGCTACTTCTCAGCTTATCCTCTGTTCTTCTCCTGCTACTTGGCCATCCCTCATCCTACAGTAACTTCATAATACCTCTCAACATATCTCAAACTCTGTCCCGACCACCTATTCATGCTTCCTTCATATAATCTTGACACATTGCACCAAAACCTATTTCATGATGCCCCTCACCTTTATTCCAAATATAAACTGATTAACTCTATTTCAACTCAAACCAAAACAAAATTAAGTGGAAAATACTCTCCAAAAACAAGTATTAGTATTCCAAAATATACTAAAACCCTACTAGGAGGAGACATTCACTCTCATCCTGATCCCATCTATCACAATAAAAGTAAGACAATTCTCTTCCAAAAAGTAATCTAACCCTGCAGTGGTCAACCTCCAACCCCTGTAATCAAACTTTTGCTACCACAAATGTTAGAAGCACAAGAAATAAAATTGTTGAACTACATGGCTAGATTACTCAATATAAGCCTGATATTCTTGCTGTAATTGAAACTTGGCTTAAATCCAGCAGGAACGACTCCAAAATTATACCTCCTGGCTATAATATAATTTGTAATGGCTGTATAAAGTGGAAGGATAGTGGATTTGCTTTATTATTTCTCAATACATACCACATTTCCCCTTACAGCAAACCAATACCAAAACTCAATTCAGCAGATCTTTTCTGAAATTAAACAATTACAAACAAATATGTATTATTGTTCCTTACATCCACTCAGTTCAACAGATCGTATTACTTTCCTGAAATTAAACAATTACAAACAAATATGTATTATTCTTCCTTACATCCACTCAGTTCAGCAGATTTTCTTATTACTTTCCTGAAATTAAACAATTACAAACAAATATGTATTATTCTTCCTTACATCTCTCCTGGTGACAATACAGCTATACTGGCAGAAAAGTACTACTAGGTGATGTGTCAATTGGTTGGACATATACTCTAATTTCCCTACATCTAGGGTGAACTTATTTGGTTTTGTGCAACTAAGTGATAGCCGCACACATTATAGCAAGACATCAAACTCCCTATTGGAATGGATCCTAGTATCAGACCCCAGCAAATACACAACCACAGCACAATGTCTGTCTCACTGATCATCTCCCAATCTAGTACATAGCCGGACATCTCACAGATGCAGTTAAACAGCATGTTTAAAAAGCAACATGCAACTTTTTCAAGATTAACCCAGAAATAAGTCCTAGTAAGGACCTTCAAGCCTTGGTAAGTGCCTTCAAGTCTTGGTGAGTACCTTCAGAGGTGGAACCTGTTTTTACAAAATCTCACCAAGATGACACTGATATAGACTACATTTTACATAGCATATATCATGGATGGAAGTAGGCTAAAAAATAAAAAAGACAACTGGGTGACAAGTCATAGTCTGTAAACTGGTGCAAAAAACAAATTAAAAATACAGCCAAACATACAACCAAGCCTCTTACTGTTGCTGTCTGTGTTTAAAAACAGAACATAGATTAGAATTTAAAGCAAGTACGAAAGCAAGAAAAAGCCTTTTACTTTAATCACAGGCTCTGAGTATTCCTCTGGTGTGGTTAGCCCTTTACATTCTATAACTATGTCAAGAATCTAAATGGCAATGCTCAGATCTGCTCTGAGCTAAAACAGAATGGCAATAAATATACTGATCCCAAGGATATTGCCAATATCCTGGCAGATCGATTCAGTGCCAACTTCACCCCCCTCTCACCCCCTAAATGGCCCTTCTCAATACCGGAAGATTGCCAAATTCCAGTAATAACGGCCACACAGGTACAAAGCGCACTCTCTAAAGCCAAGAATACAGCATCCATGGGACCAGATGACATCCCGGGCTGTGTACTACATGAACTACAATATGAACTGGCACCTCACCTAAGTATCATGTTTAATCATAGCCTCACCTCAGGTTTCGTGCCCACTGAGTGGCACAGAGCTACAGTTATCCCAATCCACAAGGGGGGATCCAACTTGGATCCTGGAAACTACCATCCCATCAGTCTGACAAGCCTTATCTGCAAGGCCATGGAGCGTATTATCATGGAACTTATAAACAAAGACATTGGCAACCTTCAAACACTGGACCCCACCCAGTTTGGGTTTGTGAAGGGCCGATCTTGTCTCCTAAACCTGATTGACTTCTTTGAATCAGTCTCCAGAGCCATGGACAAGGGTAAGGTGGTCCACACAGCCTATCTAGACCTTGCCAAGGCCTTTGACACCATCCCCCACTCTGGAATCATAGATAAACTTACTAAGTTGGGTATTAATCCCTATGTCACCCAATGGGTTGCTAAATGGCTTACTGATAGAACCCACACTGTAAAAGTAGCCGGCTCCAAATCCAGCTCCAGACAAGTGGCAATTGGAGTACCTCAGGGTTCAGTCCTGGGGCCACTCTTGTTTGGCATCTACTTCTCTGAAGTACAGGTCAACACTAAGGGACTCTGGCTAACAAAGTTTGCAGATGACTGCAAACTGGGAGCCATTATTGAATCCCCAAATGATGTGGATACTCTACAAAAGGGCCTTACAGAAACAGATGCTTGGTGCCAGAGCCATGGGCTCAAGCTCAATGCCAAGAAATGTATTGTTATCCCCTTTGGGAAAAAGCATGTATCCATGAATTACCATATAGGTGGCAGTACACTAAACACAGAAAGTGTGTTAAGAGACTTAGGGACACAGGTGGACAGTGGTCTCACCTTCGATAACCACATCGCCACAACAGTCAGGAAATCCTTCTATGTGGCACACCTCATCACGAAGGGCTTTTCATCCAGAAAAAAGGAGGTCATTGTCCCACTGTACTCATCCCTCATTAGACCCATTATAGAATACAACGCCCCATTTGGTATGTACCTCTCAAGACATCTGCAACAACTGGAAAGGCCTCAGAAATACCTCACTAAAAGAATCACGGGCCTAAAGCAGATGCCCTACGCTGACCACCTTAAAAAACTCCAGCTATACTCTGTCGCATATCGTCTACTCAGAGGCGATCTCTGCTTAACATACAAGGCCATGTCAAACCCAGAGCTGTTGGACATGCTACACTTAAAGAAATCCCAATCCCTCAGAGCTACATGCTCCAGGGATTTAAACCTTGTCATCACAATAAACAAAACATGCTGGAGGGATAGGTTTCTGACCCAGAGATTCCCCAGACTCTGGAATAGATTGCCCATACATGTCAAGCAGAGTGCCTCTTTGGACCTCTTCAAAAGGAACCTTGACGTTTGGATGGTTCATAGGTTCATAGGTTCATAGGTTCATACTAGGCTATCTGCCCGAGGGCATTTACAAGCCTAGCCCATAGTTTTGTGGCTTACGCCACCCCTTTAGTATGGGGAACTATACCCATTATTTTGCTGTGCCTCTGTCGAGCAGTGACACTGAGGTAATCCCTGGGGTATATCTGCGATCTCCCATCCATTGGTCAAGATTTCTCTTGAACAAGGCCAGCGAGGTGCTCTGCCTCACATATACCGGGAGAAAGGAAATTCACCCCAGGGATCACGTCAGTCGCCCTGCTAGACAGGGGTCCAGGAAAGTAAATAATGTGGGAAGAAATAGCCAGGGAATTGTTATGGCTAGGCTTGCATAGGCCCTAGGGCTGATAGCCTAGTACCAACCTATGAACCTATGTGCCCCTCCCCCTGCCTTGCTTCAAATCCAAGGTTACTTAACCACCTCAGTTAACCTCCATTTTTCAAACTCCCCAGTGCTCCTGACTGAGACAGCTGTCCTGCTGTAAACTTGACATGTAATTTTGTGTTACTGACTCTTTGATTAAATACAATAATCAGAGAAATGTTATGCTGACTCTGAATGTTTAAAAGTGCATTAATACATGAGGCTGACGAATGGTTTGGGCAACTGATTTTGTACTTTCTTGTTGCTGCTAAACTGAAGTGATTGTTTGTGAATCAGTGTAACTTTGTTGCAGTATTTAGGCTACTTCTTATATCCTAGACTGTACAAACAGCCTACTTTTCAATGGTAGTAGTATTTGGGCTTTATTTACAGGCTAAAGTGTATCAGTGTAACTTTGTTGCAGTGTTTAGTCTACTTCTTAAATCCTAGACTCTGTACAAACAGCCTACTTTAATGGTAGTAGCATTTGGGCTTTATTTTCAGGCTAAAGGTACAAGATGCTGTATGCAGAATAGTGTGACCCTGATTAGCGTTTCGTCTTATACGTGCTATATCCTGCTTACTTGTTTTCTTTAGCTACCAAATATTTGAAACTGTTTCTTAGGGCAGTGCAGCATACTATTAATGTAAGGATTATGCTTTTTCTCTCAGTCGCTGTGTTAAATATGGCATGAAACACTGTTCAATCAAATGTTTTTGCTATAGTTCCATTTCTGCTGATGACTAACACTAAATATCTATTATTAGGGATTATCTGTTCTCACGGCTCCCACCCTGAAAGGCTTGCACAGTTAGAAGGTCTGCATCCAGTTGGGAATTTTTTTTTTAAATAAAATTAAAATGGACAGCCACACTGGTCTACCCTCAATAACAAACCTAACTAAGGTTACTACTTTTTCTAAAGTCTTTCTGCTTAAACTGTTTAATTCAGCTGTACTGGGTCAACAGCATCAAACTTCCCAACCCTTAAATAAGGCTCCTAATAAAATAAAATAAATAAAGTTCCACCAAATTGCACTGTTAAAAGTTGCTGTCTGTGTTTAAAAACAGAACATAGATTAGAATTTAAAGCAAGTACTGTATACTGCTGACCTGGGTCTAAAGGCACCTTTTAGGCTGCCCCCCACAGTAATTTGGCTCCCTCCATATTGTTAAAATTTGCAAATTTGCCCCCAGTATCTTCTTTCTTACACCTAAAACAATAGCCTGAACACAGTAATTCCACTCTGCTCTCCATCACATAGCCCTGAAAATTATACCCTGCAGCTATAAAATGAACCTGCAAGTGTATAAACTACAGCTTAAACATAGTCTATACATTGATGCAAAAAAACAAATTAAAAATACAGCCATATAACCATACATACCAAAAGCCTAAGGAAATACTTGGGATCAATGTTAGCCCCACTCTGCTCACTCTCGCTGCGCTTGGGCTTGCTCTGCTCCCCTCCCTGCCCCCAATTCCCACCCACCTCCACTAGTGCTACATTTAAACTAAATTTAGCCACTATCCTCATGCTAAGTACCAATCAGCACCACACACATCACTGAATAGCTCTCCCCCTTAGCCCATTTCCTTCTCTCCCATTCTTCCCCACCCTGTTAGCACACTCAGCCATCAAAATTGGCCCACCCCCCCCCAACAAAATGCAAAAAAAAGTAAAATAATACTAATTACCCTACTGTCTATACTATTTCTATTTTACCATCTTACTGCCTATGAACAAAAACTTGACCATGGTATTCACTACCCAAATGGTTAAACAGCCACCCACAACTTCACACATAACACCAAACACTTTACCATCACCAGGACACCAAATCTACCACCCTCAACAAAATAGCACCCCTGTAAAGCTACAAAACATAATCCTAAAGACAAAGACTATATAAAACTTATAAACAAACTCCTAAAGCTTAGGGTATCCTGTCACTATAACCTTATAACACATGGGAAAATCCATTCCAACCCTGGCCCACCCACACCCAATAACCTTCACTGCCCTACCACAACCCCTACAGTCAAGCTACCCCTTTCTACTCCCACTAGTTCACTTCTAGCATTTCACCTAAATATTAGAAGTATTAGCAATAAGATTCCCAACCTACACGCCCTCCTAACAGCCCACTCCCTAGACATTATATGTCTTACAGAAACCTGGCTAAAACCTAGTAATACTGATGATGGGATTCATCAGTTAGACTGTACTACAAGGAAAGGAGGTGGGATAGCAGTCCTTTACAAAAATACTCTAACTGTTAATAGAGACACTATTCAAACACCTCAATTCAATAATGCAGAACTCCTCATAACCAAACTACAGATTAACCAGAACAAATGCTTGAACATCATCTGTGCTTACATTCCACCAGGCAACAACTTAAATACCCTAGACGATATCCTATACTGGTTATCCATTACCTCTCCCCAAGAAACCATATTTCTTGATGACTTCAATACCGACTGGCACCCCTGCTCCACCGAACCCCCCCTCACCCCTATAAATTTATCTGGGTTTAAACAGACCATAACCTCTCCCACTAGGATAAACAACTCACCATCAGGGAAAGTATCCTAGACTGGATCCTAGTTAATAACCAGCCCCAACTGTACACAGCTGGCACTCTCCCTGATGACCTTAGCGACCATTTACTAACCTATATCATAAAACATAAGGCAAGAAACCCTCACCAGACCAAATATAAAACACTTAGAAACAGGAAAAACTTTGACACTGCTATATTCCTAAAGGAACTAAAGCAAGTGACTGGTCAAAACTAAAAATCTACCATTACAAGAGGCTATCGCTCACTTTAACACTAAATTCCTAAGTATCTTTCATTCCCATGCTCCAGCACGTACAATAAAATCTAGATCAAACACAGCACAATGACTCACAAAAGATACCAAATCTAAAATCAAAACTAGAAACAGAGCCTGGGCCAGATGGAGAACAACTAAAGCCCCACTTGACCATCTCAAATATCGTCAAGTCATGAATGATACAAAAAAATCTGTTTTATTAGATAAAAAAGCTTCTACCAAAATCTCCTACAAAAACACCAAAACAACCCTCAAAAGTTCTGGGCAGGCTTAAATCAACTACTTCATCCAGGTCCTTCTACCACCCCAACCCGGGCTAACCACACCCATAGTTCCCCAGAGACCATAGCTGGCACTTATAATAACTTTTTCACTGAAACAATCCAATCCCTAATCTGCACACTAATCACCCCCAATTTAGCTTCCAACTGATATCCAGTAGTTTTATCAAAACACTTATAAAAAAACTAAAACCTACCACCATCACTGCTGACCTCCTCCCTCCAGAGTACCTACAAATAGCTGCAGATGCCATTGCATATCCCATATCTGTCCTTATCAACAGAACCTTATCCAAAAGTGCTATCCCCTCCCTCTGGAAAATATCCCATGTCATCCCACTCCATAAAGGTGGTAGTTCTACAGACACATCCAACTATAGACCCATTGCCATTCTTTCCCCACTAGCCAAGATAATGGAAAAATGTGTGCACAAGCAACTGATGCAATACCTTACACAGAATAACTTACTATCCAACTCCCAGCATGATTTCAGGCCATAACACAGCACCACCTCAGCCCTCCTTTCCTTTACTAATGCCATAAACCAAAACAGGAATGACAATAGGCTATCCTCCACCCTCTTTCTTGACCTATCAAAAGCCTTTGACATGGTCAACCATGAACTTCTCATGCTTTCGCTAAAATCTATTTCCCTCAATAAGCACACAATCCAGTGGTTCCAGTCCTACCTGACTGGTAGACAACAGGTGGTGCTATGGCAAGGCAAACTCTCCAGCCAGCTACCTCAAACACTTGGTGTCCCTCAAGGCTCCATACTAGGTCCACTACTCTTCTCTATTTTTATCAGCAACCTTCACACTGCTATCCCTAAAGCTACCTGTATTCAATATGCAGATGATTCCACTCTGATCTGATCAGCCACCTCCCCATCCGAACTGCAAATCCTAACCCAAAATACATTTAAGACTATTGAGAACTGGCTCGCTAACCAACGTCTACTGCTGAATCCCAATAAAACTAAACTACTACTCTTCACCCCCACTAGTAGATCTGACACACTTTCATTCTCTGTCACATCTAACAATCGTACCACTATCTCCCCAGATCAACACACCAAACGTCTAGGGGTTATCATAGACAATAATCTCAAATTTGACCTACAGGTCAACAAAAGCATCCAGAGCATCAATAAGAAGCTTGGATCACTGTATAGAAACAAGACATTTTTAACCCAACTGGCTAGGACTACAATCACTCGGTCACACCTACTCTCTAGTCTTTTATATGCCTCACCTGTATTCTCAAACCTCAACAAATCTGAACTAGGTAAGCTGTCCCATAGCTACAACCAAATTGCCAGATTCACCACTGGCTCCACCTATAGAAACCACCACTGCCAGAACCTGAAACAACTAGAGTGGCTAGAACTGCCCAGCTTAATTCAATTCAATCAGCTCTTAATAGCACACAAAATTCTGTACGACCCTGAGGATACCCCCTCACTTATAAATGTTATTAAACCATATAGCAACCTGAGATCCCTACAGTCAGCCAACAAACTACTGGTCCAAACCCACAAAGCTAATAACTCTGCTGTTGAATCCCTGTTTGCCAACTTTGTTGGCAAAACCTGGAATTCGTTGCCAAACTATATAACCTTACAATCTTCCAAGTCTCTTCAGAAAAAACTTCAAACAGTATCTCAAAGTGAACTGTCTTTGCCCATGTACCAACCCTGATTAAATTATAAACTGAAAGCATAATCTGTAAATATCATAACATCCAACAACGTCACCAAGCTCTATATCCATTCTGACATCTCCTGCTTTTAATTGTGTCTGTCCAGAATAATTTTGAGTCCCTACTAGGGAACACTACTAAACCATTGTACATAATCACGTTGTTTTATATTTTCTAATGTTATCTAACTTATTGTGTAATATATGTAAGTTTGTCTATTTGGAGCATTTATCGCCGGGTCTCTGCTGAAAATGGACATATATCCAGTTGGACTATCCCGGTAAACAAATGTAAAATAAAATAATAAGTCTCAGGACAAAAAGTGAGCAATCCAAGTAAACGCACTGGGACTGGGAACATTACAGTGTAGAATCCTCAAGACATGGAAACATTCCTACAAAAGGGGTTAGTCCAGATTTGGGGTGAATGGCTCAGCTGTTGTAGAAGAAAGTAGTAATCTTCAAAATCACAAAAACTGACAATTAAAAAACTGCCACAAAGATGATAGGGTGCACTTTTGATGATAAGAAAAAATCATGTATTGTTACTCTAATAAAAGAAGGCCAGAATTTCCAAATATAAGATATTTAAAAAGATTAAGAGAGACATTAAAGGAAAGAAAAATAGTTGCACAAGAAAACTGTCAAAAGATTCAAATGCAAATTTTTATTCATTAATAGAACAGATTCATGAAAAACATTATATAGACCAAGAATCCCTGTGTTGCTTGGAAAAAGAAGTGACTGAGGAAGTGCAAAAATATAAGAACAAAACTTGGAGATATTTGAAAGTTATGAAAAAGAAACATGGGCATTGGAAAGAAAGATAGATTTGATATGGTGTAATATTTATGCAAAGGAAAAAGCCAAACTAATCAGTACAAACAGCTGCTCTAAAGATATTTGAAGCAAAATACAGCCAAAGACATCCAGATATGAAAAATTTCATAATACAAAAATAAGATCACAAAGGGGGATGAAGAACAGAATATTAGTAAATAGAAGTTAAACAAACAGAAGTTATGGAATACCAGTGAAGTGAGGGATTTAGTGTAGAAAGGCTAACACAGGTTATGTCACACCATGATGGAACAATGAGTCCCCAAAGTAAGGAGAAACAGGTGGAGTGGGAAACTTTGTGTCTGCAAGGTAAACACCTTAACCGTTATGCCAACCTCCCACCAATCTGAAGGATCTGAAGAAGAAATATGGACATGGGAAAGAAAAAGAGATTTCATGTTGTGCAATATTTATGCAAAAGAGAAAGCAAAACTAATCAATACAAAAAAGCAGCACTAAAGATATTGAAGAGAAATACAGGTAAAGGCTTTGGATATGGAATATTTTACAGAACAAAAAATAAGAAAACAAAGGGGAAAGCAGAAAAGAGGATTAATAATGGAGAAGTTAAAGAGATAGAAACTGAAGTTATGGATTACCTGCAAAGTGAAGGATTTAGTGTAGAAAATCCAACTCTGCTAACATCATAGCATGCTGGAGCAGCGAGTCCCTAAATTAAGAAGAAACAGAAGGATTGGGAAACCCCTAACAGCAGCAGCCAAAAGAAGAAGAGCAATACAAAAGCTCAGTTGGAGTTGCACAGCAAGGGAATGAACAGGAAATGGTGGCAACTCTGATGCAGTCAATGTTGTGGAGTGATAGGCTAGTGAGTTCCGTTATGAAAAAGCAATGGATGACGCAGGATGCAGCTAAAGAGAAAATGTTACAGGAAGATGTTCTGGATCTTTCTGTAGAATGCTCGCAGGAAACAGAAAACAAAGTATGTGCCCTCAGTTTAGAAGAAAAAGATCTAAGGGAAGAGCTGCTTGATTTAATAGAGATGGATATATTAAGATGGATGTAAGAAATAGATTACATAAAATTAATAAGACCCAAAATGTTAAAAGTCTGATAAAACAAATGAACACAGTAATCAAGATTATTAATAGACATTCGCATGATATAACAGAAGTAAATAGGATGCATTACTGTGCAGAAAAATTAATAACAGATAAAGTCTTACTACAAAAATACAGGGAAATAAGACCAGGGAAGGGAAGAAATCAAATGCTGTCAGTGAAGTATCAGAAACAAGGAGCATCACCGTTAAAAGAATATAAAAGAGGGAACAGATCAACAATGATATTTAGAAAGGCAGACATGATAAAAGCAATGCACAGTGTTAGAACAGACCATGATCTATTGTGCACTATTGCAAATAATAAACTAAAAATATCAACACAGGCAGGAAAACGTAAACAATATGTGAATAAATATAAAGGAAAAGTATAAAATATTTGGGAAAAAGTAAAAGAAGAAATAGACACATTTTGGAAAAGTATCTATGAAGTAACAAGTTCAAATGTACAGGATATGAAATGAGATGAAGTAACAGCCAGAGAAATTGAATCAAAATTAAGAAAAGCTCCTAAATGGAAAACTCCAAGGTCAAATGCAGTACCTAACTTCTGGCTAAAATTATTAACACCATTATATGAAGATTTGGCCCTTATATGCATACCGCGAACATGCACTGACCTGGTTAACAACAGGAAAAATGATACTCCTCCTTAAGAATCAAACTGCTATCCTAAAAACTATAGATCAATAACATGCCTTCTGACAATGTATTAACTATATACTGGAACTGATGATGATAGAGTTTATAATCATTCAGAAGAAAACTCCATCATGGCAATAGAACAAAAGGGTAACAAAAGAAAGTCATATGGAACAAAGGCTCATTTGTTGTTAAATAAAATCATAACGGAGAATTGTAAAAAGAGGAATAATCTAAGTATGTTATGGATAGATTGCAATAACGCATGTGCCAGCACCCCACATTTATGGAAAAAGGGGTATATACACCCCTTTCCATGAACGTGGAAAAGGGGTGTATGTACCTATTTTTCCATGAATGTGGAAAAAGGGGTGCATACACCCTAAACTGATCAATTTTATTCAAGTGACCATGAAACAGTGGCAAATCACTTTACTGCTAAGCCATGATAAATGACAAATCATTATCCCAGATATAAAAATTCAAAGGGGGGGGGTCAGGTTTACTGTTTATTATGGTGCTCTTTTGCCTTGCATTTAACCCATTAAGCTGTCTATTTAACAGATTAGGCCATAGTTACAATTTGGCTCCCAGAGAATAGCAAAGTGTAAAGACTTCTCATCTTCTTTTTGTTGGTGATTTACAACTGTAGAATTCATCAAATGAGGATGTGCAAGCACAACTGGAAGTGGGCAAAACTTTCTGAGATGCTATAAGAATGTCATTGGGTCTTGATAAAGGTGCAAAAGTAACATTTAAAGCAGGAAAGCTGCAGCACCAAGAAAGTATCAGTCTGGGACAGAAATGTGATATAAAGGAACTTGAGTAATAGGAGGTGTATGAATGTTAGGGAATTAATGAAGGATTGGCAATAAAACACGAACAATTGTGAACAAAACTCAATAAAGAATATTTTAGAAGACTAAAATTAATACTGAAAAACAGTCCTGACATCTAGGAACAAAGTCCAAGCTATAAACCAATTTGCTCTTCCTGTTCCTAATAGTTTTGGGGGAACTGACTGGCCCTAAAAGGAATTGGATCAGGTGGATAGGAAAACAAGAAAAATGCTTCATGCTTACCAAACGATATATAAAAATCAACGTATACCAAGATTATATATTCCTCATTTTGAAGGAGATATGGGCCTTCTCAAAATTGATTACATGTATATATCTGTAATCGTAGGACCGCATACATATCTGCTGACCTTACCAGATCCAATCACAGTGAAAGTTTTGAAACATGAAGAGAACAAATCTAAAATGACTTCCCTGCTTAGTTTGGCAGAATCATGTTGGTGTCAAGCATGAATGGAAGCCAAACCAGAAGTAGACAAAAATCAGGCAGCAAATGAATGTGCCAAAAATCAAAATAAAGAATATATGGAGAAGGATCAAATGAGAAGGCAAGAAATGTGGAAAAAGCATAAATATATTTGCAAGTACAGGGTATAGAAAACTCCCAGAACAACCTCATGTTGATCAGAATGTGATACAGGAATGGTTCAGGACAGGTGAATTTAAACAAAAAGATGAAAAGTTAATATTAGCGTCCCAGGATAATGGACTATGTGTACATTGGTTTACAAAGTCCATTGAACATGTGAGAGAAACAGACAAATGCAAGTTCTGTAAAGCAGAATTGGAAACAGTCACACATCTTGTTGCTGAGTGTGATACACTAAAGGTAGGGGCCTGTGTACTGAAAGGTATAATAATGTGGCAAGTTTGCTTCACTAGGGATTCTGCAAACATTACAATATTGATGTAGCTGAGAAGCATTGCAAACATGATCCACAAAGCATTATAGAGAATGATGACATTTATATCACATGGATCACCCGTTACCAACAGCTCAAAAAGAGATGTGAGAAAACCAGATACAGTATACTAGGACAAGAAGTAACATTGTATTGAAATTGCTACATCCAGTCATTATAGTGTCTTATGTACAGACATAAAGTCATTAAATACCAGGATTTGCAGGCAGAAATGCGGGCAGTGTGGAAGAAGGATACCCAGACAGTTCTAATAGTAGTAGGAGCAATGGGTCTCATAAAAATTAATTTACATTCTTATTTAGATATGCTACTGATGCATGTAATGCCATATGAATTGCAGGAGTCAATTCTGAGCACATTGCAGGTGCTGCACAGAGTATTTTTGGCTAACAATGACTGAAACAATACTAATTTCACAATCTTTAATCATACTTTGACTTAAGAACAGGGTCCATTCTTGTCATGGTATTAGAAACCCAAAAGATTTGGAGAAATTAAAAAAATAGACATCTCATATGTCCACTTAAATGAATTCAGTACAACTTTCCTGAATATCCTAAATAGCTTTGTATCTCTTAAAAGAAAGAGACTAAAAGCAAATAATGCAATCTGGCTATCCAAGAATATAAAACACCACAATATCTTGAAAACTTCAAAATGCTTCAAGATGGTATTAAAACGCAAATTAATGAAGACAAAAAAACTATACTATAATAAATTTCAGTATAATAGTAAATGCAATCCTAAAAAATTCTGGACAGCCATTAAAGAAATCTTGCATCCCAGCCATAAATTCAACCCTAACCCCTCTCCCAATAAGTCATTATTCAAAACCACAGTACAATTCAACTTTTATTTCACGGATAAAACAGCACCTCTAACCAAGGACTCCCCAACATCTAATCATAATCCTGCCCAGCAGCCATGTATCACCACATCTACTTTCACCCTCAAACCTGTGCCCACATCCTATAGAAAACTACTCTTGAACAAACTCAAGCCATGCTCTACTTCAGCTGATGGTGTTCAAAGCAAGTACCTTTAAATAGCAACCAATAGCATTGTCTACCAAATAGGTCAGTCTAGGAATCCCACACTCCCTGTCTCTGAAAAAAGTCACACATTATCGCTCTGCACAAAGGAAGAAATTTAACTGGCATTACTAACTTTAGACCTATAACAATTGTATCCTCCCTATCTAAAATACTTGAAAACATGGCTTTCATTCTTCCCATAGTAGTAACACCACACTTCTAACCTATATAGATACTGCCACTAAACCTAGAGATAACGGCAAATTAGTCTCCTCCTTATTTCTAGATTTGTCTAAAGCCTTTAACACAGTTTGTCTCAACAAACTTCTACTTCAAATGTCCTCATAAAGCCTCTCTCAGCCCACCCTTCTATGCTTCTAAAGCTACCTATCTAATAGGTATCAGTCAGTAAAAAAGCACTCCACCCTCTCTCCATACCTCCAGGTCACCACCAGTGTACTGCAAGGCTCTATCCTTGGTCCCTTCCTCTTTAACATTCTCACTAACACCCTCCAAATATTCATACAACATGCCTCCCTAATACAGTATGTAGATGATTCCATACTTATTTGCACATCTGACAACATGACACACTTCCAAAAAATTACTCAGGAAGTTTCAATAGCAACTGAAACAAGGCTTTGTAACTCACAACTCATGCTCAACCATAAAAAAAAAAAACAGAAACAAACTATTACTTTTTTACCCAAATCACTCTCCCATGAAAAAAAAAATAAAGTCCTCTCTCGATAATAAGTCACTTCTCAAAGCAAATTATTAGGGATGATAGTGGATGCTAATCTTATATTCCACCTGAATATACACAATTGCTGATCTCTGTCTGCATTTGATGTTGAAGTTTTTCATTTAAGGTTTGGTTACTTCTATTTTTTATCTTTTTCTTATGTTGCATTTGCTTTGTTTTAATTTTTTTCTTCACTTAGAGTTTTAAGACGTCTTAGCTAGAGTCAGTTAGAAAAGTTAGAAAATAATTCCTTTGCAGACAGTGAATAACATCCAGCTAATTAGTGGGAGGATCTGAGAAATAGCATTCCTCATTTAGCTATCAATATTCAGAGACATCTTTATTTAGCTGGAGTGCTTGTTTGACTTGCTTGCTGTTCTTTGCCTGACTATTGCTGATATCTGTCTACATTTGATTTTTCCCACTCACCCAGCTATTGTCGTACTTTTAAACCTTGTGGCTTTTGAGTTGCTCCCCTACTGTAGATCTGATTTTGGACACTCCTCCCAGTTCTATCTCATCATTGCGCATTCCACTGAGTACAGAGAGCTCAGTTGGGAAGGTCCACCCCCTAGTCTCTTAAACTTGAATTATTTCCTGTTTCCTCCCTTCCTGATTACTTTAAAAAATAGCACTTTATTCAGCTGCTTTTACTGTATCTGTGCTTCTTGCGACTTTATTACTTTATTATGATTTTTTTGCTGCTTATTCTTAAAATGTTCAGTTGCATTTATTCTGCTGCATTTATTACTGCTTGTTAGTAGATTGCATACATTGTAACTATTATTCAAAGCCTCTTAGTTTTGATTTAAGCATTTGAGCTTCAAACTAGTTAGCTTACATCAGGAAGTTTTATGGTCTACACTCTTGTGGCAGGAGAGGTAGCTTTCATAGCATTTGTTCATAGGTTAGTACTAGGCTAACTGCTCTTGCAAGTCATTTTAAGCCTAGCCAATTATCCCCTGTGAGATTCAAACCATGTACCTTGTGTTTCTAAGGCAAACACCTTAACCTTTAGACCACCCTGAACATCCTACTGAGTTGGGAATTGCGGCTTGAAGGCTTATTGTGGTATGTTATTCTATAAGTGTCTTAGCTCTGGTTTAAGCTTTTGGGCTTCAGGCCAGTATTTTACATTAAGAAGGTTTGTGGCCTATACTCTTTTGGGAGGAGAGGGTAGCCTTCTCCTTTCTGAGCTGGGAATTGCTGGTGAAAGTTTATTGTGGCTGTTATTCTAAGTGTGTTTTTTTCTGATTTAAGCACTTGGACTCCAAATCAGTTATTTTAAATTAAGAAGGTTTGTGGTCTAAATTATTGTGGCAGAAGAGGATAGCCTACACCCTTCTGAGCTGGGAATTGCTGATTGAAGGTTTATTGTGTATGTTATTCTGAAAGTGTCTTAGTTCTGGTTTGAGCACTTGGTCTCCAAAACAGTTATGTTACATTAGGAAAGATTGTGGTCTATGCTCTTGTGAGAGGAGAAGATAGCCTTCACCCTTCTGAGCTGGGAATTGCTGGTGAAGGCTTATTGTGCCTGTTATTTTAAGTGTCTTTGTTCTGGCCCGTGGTCTGCACTCTTGTGGCATTATTGCCTAGACAGACTTTTTTAACTACTAGAGCATCTAGTTTGCTCATAGCTGCACATTTCATCATCATTTTGCTTGTCTTATTGACTTGTTCAATGTTTAAGTTTTCCTTACTCCTCCCTAGGAAATCAGTGGCCATGGATATGCACTTCCTGACTCTCTCTGTGGCCATTCCGGTTGAGATGGGTATTTTGAGGCATTGCAGCAATTGCCTCATGTACACTGACAACCCTCTTATTCTTAATAAAACAGATAGTGTATGTGAGAGGTGTAAATACACTTTGTGCTGAAGGCAAAACTCTCTCATACAACCAAAACTAATCCTATAGAGGTTGTCAGTGACACTTGCACCATGCCTGCTGCACAAGGTAAAGACTCTACACATAAAACTACTTGTGCTAAGGCACTTAGAGGTAACCTTCCTAAAACACTATGACCTATTGCACAGTACAGTCAATGTAAGTGCCCTCAACCATCACATAAACACTCCATTAAAACACTACCTGGCCATACCTCTCAACCTCTTAATGCTGGAAATCTGGACAAAGCCTGACAAAATGCGGGGGACAAAGGCCTAAAATAGAGACATATTTCAAATATTGCTCTTATAAACTTAGAAAGTTACTAGAATAACAGGTTATGTGTTAGTATGCATTTTCTGAAGGATTTGAAGTCTGAAACTCAAATGTGTGTCATTATTTAGTGACTTCAATCCTCAGATCATCCCAGTGATTTGCCAGAAAATCACACATTTTTTGAGGAACAGACCAAAAAAATGAGAGGCAAAATCTGGACATTCTGCGAAAATCTGGACAGTTGAGTGGTATGCCATCCGCAGCTAAACAAAGTAACACTGTATCCAATCCTCCCACTGCTAAGCCCTTAAGACAAACTAGAACACAGCCAAATCTACTGGTCATTGGTGATTCTATAATGAGGCACACTGATGTTCCCTTCACCAGACTGAGTAAGGTGATAGTCACAGTTAGCTGCCTTTCCAGGCCCAAGATCCATCAAGTCACACAGGTACTCAGGTCATTGAACCACGGGTACCAGTATGACTCTGTCATAGTCCCTGTGGGTGTTCATGACCTGAGAAGTACCTCCCTTGGTTATATGAAGTGAGACATGATCAAACTCACTGATTATGTGTCTCAGGTAGGTATGAGCCTGGCACTGAGCAGCATACTACCTTCTCCAAGGATGATACCATGTTACCAACAGAAAATGATTGATTTTAACAATTGGCTTAACTTCTGGTGTCAGTCTAGCAGGGTAAATCTTTGACAGCCTGGGAGGACATGGTTGAAAGACCACACTGGTTTGCCAGGCATAGTCTGCACTTATGGCCCTCTAGGCTTTCAGATACTGGCAAAGATCTTTTCAGCCCTCATAGTGCCCTTTTTAGGCAATGCCAAACTGATAAAACCTACTGACTTAACTGAACCTATGAAGGAATATCTGAAGATAGTAATGCTCAGTGCTAGAAGTCTTAACAAGAAACTCCACTCCCTGCAAGACTTTCTCTCCCTGGAGAGTGTAGACATCTGTGTGGTAATGGAGACATGGTTTAAAGTCACTGAGAGTACCCCAGCAATCCAAGGTTATAACGTCTTTCATACCTTTAGACCAGCTACTGCACATGAGGGGACTAAAGGTGGAGGAGTGTCAGTCTATATTAAGACTGATCTCACATTCAGACTAGTTAAGGTGCATGACCCATTACAACTCATGTATGTACACCATAAACAGGGTGCCATAACATATCCTTGCAACATGTAGGCCCCCTCCATGTCTTAGCAAACCCATACTTCCTATCTCAAAGTACTAGAACCCTCACCATTCAACCCAATATGATATTCATGGGGGATCTGAACTACCCATTTGTAGATTGGGAATCTGACACCACTTCTAATGCAGAAGCCATGCTATTCCTAAAGTTTAATATCAACATCCTGAAACAGTTGGTTCATTCTCCTACTAGGGGTACAAACATCCTTGATGTTGTGCTCACGAATATGTTCCTCACCCAATGTAATATCTTAGCTTATTAGATCTGACCATAAGGCAGTACTACTGGAAATAAAAATTAAATCCAGGGATCCAGCAAAACAAAAAACCTTTAGCAACTATTCCAAGGCTAACCTTTCTCTACTAAGTAACACATTGGCTAAATTCCAAGCACCCCCAAACCCAGTAGACATCATAGAATACACTGAGCTATTTACAGGTTATTTGTGCAGCCATATTGATAGCTGTATAGACCGAGCTGTGCCCACTCATAGTAAGGACAGGACAAACTCAAAAGACAAGCCACCCTGATGAAATCACACTATCAATCAGTTATGCAACAAAAGAAAATAAATCTTGGAAAAGTATAGCAGGAACAAATCCATACATACTAAAAGCCGCTAACCAATCTAAACAGGCAGCTAAGAGGTTTAATTAATACTTTAAAGGAAAATTTGAAGAAAAAATAGCTTCTCAGGTAAAGGACAACCACAAAGCTTTCTACAGCTATGTCTGTCATCTCAGAGGAACTACATAACAATGTTCAGAAGGTATTATTAATGGCATCACCCCACAGTGAACTGGAGGCCATTGCCAACCTTTTAGCTGATCGGTTCAGCTCAAATCCCCCCCCCCCCCAACTCCCTCTCTATAGTCCAAAGGAAATACCACATAACACAATCTCCCCCAACTATTACTGGAGAACAGATCATTAATGCACTTTCCAAGGGCAAATACACTGCATTGATTGGCCCCGATAACATCTCGTGATCTTTAATAAATAGCATGAAACATGATCCCTTCTGGTCCACTTGAATCACTTTTCGACTGAAGCCTTCAGTCAGGTTTTGTGTCCAAGGAATGGAAGATGCCTACAGTAATTTCCCTGCACAAAGGAGGTCTACCCACTGATCTGGGTAACTACAGGTCCATAAGTCTTACCAGCCTCATATGTAAGGCCATGGAAAGAATCATCATGGACATGATGGACTTAGTTTACCCAGCTAGACTTAACAGATACACCTCCTGCTTCCTGCTCTACTTGAAGCTCAACTTCACTTTACTTCTCTCTCCTATTCCTCTTTATATTCTCCTCTATTCCTCGTCTCTTTCCCAACTCCGTACTAAGACCCTGTTCCAATAATTTCCCTCTTCCTTCTCGTTACTCTCCTTCTATGAAAAAAAAAATAATAATAGATTCAAACTCGAAAATAGGGGATGTGGTATTTTATCTTATCTAAACTTTAATATATCTGTCACTGAAGTTAAACGCTTTGTAACTGTAATTTGTTTTTAAATTTGCCTGTTCTTTGTGGAGCTTTTCTCCCCGGGCCTCTACTGAAAATGGACATATATCCAGCTAGACTAGCCCGGTCAACAAATGTTAAATAAATAAATAAAATAAATAAAATGATAAATGAGGACATGGGTAACCTGCAAATGCTGGAGCCATCATAGTTTGACTTTGATAAAGGAAGGTCATGCCTTTTAAATCTGGTGGATTTTTTGAGAGGGTCACAAAAGAATTGGTAAGACTGGGCACACAGCTTACCTTGACAGGGCCGAGGTGTTTGATACATATCCCACTCAGGCATCATAGACAAGCTCAATAATTTAGGTATAAACCCTTTTATCACCCACTGGATACCCAACTGGCTTACTGATAGGACCCAGGAAATAGGTGAGGGCACCTCCACCAAGAGGCTAGTCACTAGCCGCCTAATACCGAGCTTCAGTTCATCTGAAATGGAAGTAAATGCTGAAGACTTAAGGCTGACTAAGTTTGCAGATGATTGCAAGCTGGGAGTTATCATCAACTACCCTGCAGACACTAGCATTTTTCAAGAATTTCTATCCATGACTAATAAATGGTGCCAAAGCCATGGTCTTAAACTCAATTCTAAGAAATGAATAATTGTACCCTTTGGAAAATCAACCATCCCAGCTAACCCAGCTAATTACCATGTTTATAATACACTCCTAAGAGTCAGCTCAGTGGTCTGGGATCTGGGTACGCACATAGATAGACTTAGCTTTGACCACCACGTGGCCATAGTGGTGAGAAAATCCTTTTATGTTGCACAACTTGTGCTCTTCTTGTCAATAAGTAGAAATTAATCATAGGCACTAAACAGCCTACAATTGCAAAGTACCTTGCAAAGGTAAGGGAAAACAGCTCTTAAACTTTACAAAAAAGCACCTAAACAGGCATGTCCAAGGGTCAGCTTCCGGTGATTTCTCCTGTCCACCTGGTGAATCTGGGCATACAGGGGCAATGCGGCAACTGCCTCATGTACACAGACAATCCTCCCCTCCTACCACTCAACACTACAACCTGCGAGAGATGCACTTACATAGCTAAACTGGAAGCAAAGCTCTCTCCAGTCAAGACTGCGCTAGACAGTCAAGAGGAGAAGGCTAACACCTGCATTACACCTCTAGCAACTCATAGCCCTTCAAAACCCACACCATCAACTCCCACACATAGCAACACTAAACCCACATATGCGAAGGCCCTTAACATTAACCTGCCCAAGCAACAAGGACCTCCAAAGCCGAAACGCAAACAAACACCAGTTACAACCAAAGTGACACATAGCTTACAAAACCAGTGTGCCACCCAACAACAGCCCCTAAGGCAAGACAATGTACCCAACACTTTAGTCATAGGTGACTCTATAGTCAGGCACACTGATGTCCCACTCACCAGGCTGAACAAGGAGAAAATTACAGTCAGCTGCCTATCAGGTGCCAGGATCCACCACATAAAGCATGCACTCAAGTCACTCCACAACAAGTACAAATACGACTCTGTCATTGTCCATGCTGGAGTAAATGACTTGAGACGTATCTCCCTGGACTACATGAAAAGAGACATGGAAGAGCTCTTGGATCATGTGACTCAGGCAGGTATGACCCTAGTCCTGAGTAGCATCCTGCCTTCACCCAGAATGATACCACAGTATAAGGACAAAATGATTGACTTCAACAATTGGCTAAGCTTTTGGTGTCATTCAAAGGGGATCCAGTATTTGTCTGCCTGGGAAGACATGATCGACAAACCACAATGCTTTGCCAGAGATGGTCTGCACCTGTCACCCCTGGGATTCAGGTTATTGGCTAAAGCTCTTGCCAACCCTATAGTGCCTTTTTTAGGCATGGTTCAAAGGATAAAACCACCACCGTAACAGATACAAGTATGCAAAATCTGAAGGTAATGCTTCTCAATGCTAGAAGTCTAAACCTCGAAATGCACTCTCTCGAGGCACTCCTAAAAATGGAGAACATTGATATCTGTGCAGTGACTGAGACCTGGTTCAAGGCTCCAGAGAGCACCCCTGCAATACCAGGCTACAATTCTTACCACACTTTTCAGCCACAAAACCAAGACCGAAACACTAAAGGTGGAGGAGTGTCCATATTCACCAAGGATATTCACACCTCCAGGCTAGTTGCCCAACACAATGCATCTGAAATTCTCCAGGTGCAACTAACACTAGGTAAGACTGTAATCCAAATTGTAGCTTGCTACAGAGCCCCCACCATACCCCAAGATTCTCACTGCACCTTCCTAAACATACTGGAAAATATTAAGATACAACCAAACACTGTAATACTGGGTGATTTCAACTACCCTGCCATTAATTAGGAAAACTACTCGGGTACCAACTCCTTTTCCCAATGGTTCTTGGAATTCATAAATTCCAATGCCCTGGATCAACTAATCCATTGTCCCACCAGGGGCTCCAATATCCTAGACCTGGTCATTACCAACATGGGAGATAGATGCTCCACACCAGTGGTCACCCCCTTATTGGTCAGGTCTGACCATAAGCAAATCAACCTTGACATCCACATCCCACCCCCACCCCCCAGTAAGGAAACCTCATTAAAAAACTTCTCCAAAGCCAACTTCATGCTACTGAAGTCAGAAGTGACAAACTTCACAACACCCACGCAGATGGGATCTGGAAGTTCGACTGCAGAATCCTGCACAAAGGCACTGTACGAGCACATCCACTCGTGCATGCATCGTGCCATCTCAAATAGAACCAAGATGCTCTTCTCCAAAAAAAGGAAGCCAATCTGGTGGTCCACTGCTATAAACAAACTATACAACAGAAGGAAGAAACTGTTGCAGAAAAGAGGAAAATCCCAGGATGCAAAAAACTCCCTCACCAGCCTCAGTAAGAAGCTGAGATCCCTCATAAAATCCTCAAAAGCTAGTTACGAAAATAAAATTGCCAAAGATTCCAAAGACAACCACAAGGCATTCTATAGTTATGTCAAGAATCTAAATGGCAATGCTCAGATCTGCTCTGAGCTACAACGGAATGGCATTAAATATACTGATCCCAAGGATATTGCCAATATCCTGGCAGATCGATTTAGTGCCAACTTCACTCCCTTTCAACCCCTAAAGGGCCCATCTCAATACCAAAAGATTGCCAAATACCGATAATCACAGCCACACAGGTAGAAACAGCACTCTCCAAAGCTAAGAATACAGCATCCATGGGACCAGATGACATCCCAGGCTGTGTACTACATGAACTACAAAATGAACTGGCACCTCACCTAAGTGTCATGTTTAATCATAGCCTTACCTCAGGCTTTGTGCCCACGGAGTGGTGCACAGCTACAGCTATCCCACTCCACAAGGGAGGATCTGCCTTGGATCCCGGGAACTACCGTCCCATCAGTCTAACAAGCCTGATCTGCAAAGGCATGGACTGCATTATCATGGAACTTATAAACAAAGAAATTGGCAACCTCCAGACACTGGACCCCACCCAGTTTGGGTTTGTGAAGGGCCGATCTTGTCTCCTGAATCTGATTGACTTCTTCGAATCGGTCTCCAGAGCTATGGACGAGGGTAAGGCGGTCCACACAGCCTATCGGGACCACGCCAAGGCCTTCAACACCATCCCCCACTCTGGAATCATAGATAAACTTACTAAGCTGGGCATAATTCCCTATGTCACTCGATGGGTTGCCAACTGGCTTACTGACAGAACCCAGACTGTAAAAGTAGCTGACTCCAAATCCAGCTCCAGACAAGTGACAAGTGGAGTACCTCAGGGTTCAGTCCCGGGACCACTCTTGTTTGGCATCTACTTCTCTGAAGTACAGGCCAACACTAAGGGGCTCTGGCTAACAAAGTTTGCAGATGACTGCAAACTGGCAGCCATTATTGAATCCCCAAATGATGTGGATATTCTACAAAAGGGCCTTACAGAAACAGATGCCTGGTGCCAGAGCCATGGGCTCAAGCTTAATGCCAAGAAATGTATAGTTATCCCCTTTGGAAAAATACATGTACCCATGAACTACTACATAGGTGGCAGGACATTAAACATCAAAAGTGTGATGAGAGACTTAGGGACACAAGTGGACAGTGGTCTCACTTTCGATAACCAGATCGCCACAGCAGTCAGGAAATCCTTCTATGTGGCACACCTCATCACTACGGGCTTTTCATCCAGAAAAAAGGAAGTCATTGTCCCACTGTACTCATCCCTCATTAGACCCATTATAGAGTATAATGCCCCATTTGGTATGTACCTCACAAGACATCTGCAACAGCTGGAAAGGCCACAGAAATACCTCACTAAAAGAATCACAGACCTAAAGCAGATGCCATATGCTGACCGTCTAAAAAAACTCCAGCTATACTTTGTGACATATCGTCTACTAAGAGGCGGTCTCTGCTTAACATACAAGGCCATGTCAAACCCTGAGCTGTTGGACATGCTCCACTTAAAGAAATCCCAATCCCTCAAAGCCACATGCTCCAGGGATCTAAACCTTATCATCACAATGAACAAAACATGCTGGAGGGATAGGTTCCTGACCCAGAGACTCCCCATACTCTGGAATAGACTGCCTATACACGTCAAGCATAGCGCCTCATTGGCCCTCTTCAAAAGGAACCTTGATGATTGGATGGGAGATAGGAAATTCACCCCGGGGATCATGTCAGTCGCCCTGCTAGATAGGGGCCCAGAGAAGTAAATATTGAGGGAAAAAATTTCCAGGGAATTGTTATGGCTAGGCTTGCATAGGCCTTAGGGCCAATAGCCTAGTACCAACCTATGAACCTATGAACCTAAATAAGGGCATGACATCCAGTTCCATAAAGGTCATTATCCTACTGTACTCCACACTTATCAGACCAATAATAGAGTACAGTACTCCCTTTGGTATGTATCTGATCAGGCATATCTAGCAACTACAGTAACCTCAAAGGTTCCTTACAAAAATAATACAAGGTGTAACAAACCTACCTTACCCAGAGTGCCTTAAAGCCCTTTCCCTCTACTCCATCTCTTATAGGTTGTTGAGAGGTGATCTATGCCTGGCTTACAAGACATCCAAACATTCCACACTTATGAATCTCCTACATATTAAAAAATCAAAAAGTACCAGAAATACAAGGTCTAGAGACCTGAATTTTGTCTGTGACTTAAACAGAACATGCTGGAGAGACAGATATGTGTCCCAGAGACTGCCTCTCATATGGAACAGCCTTCCAGTTCATGTGAATATGATTTTGTCTATTACCCATTTAAGCCTAACCTTGACCAGTTGATGGGGAGTAAGAAATTAACACTGGGCCTGGCACCCATGTCCCTTATGGACAGAGGTAGCTTATAAATGCCTGGCCCTCAATGTCCTGTTTGGATGCAGGACATTGTTATTATTTTGGTAAAACTTGGCCAGATTTAGAAAGGCCGCTTAGGTTGTTAGCCTAGTAACAGTCTATGAGTCTATGAAGAGAAACTCATCAAAAACTAGGGATGTTTTAAAGAAAACCAGTGATGTTTTATAGAGCCAAAAACTTTCTTACTGACTCAAATAAAGCTACACTTGCTGCTACTTACCTCGTCCCGACAGTTATTTATGGTGCTCCCATGCTTACTAATCTACAGTCATCACAAAAATTAAAACTTGAACAATGCTATAACAAAGTTACTAAATTTGCAGCAAATACCCCTTTCAGAACTCACCACTATATAGCAATAAAAATGCTAAACTTGTTAGAACTATGACCCAATCAACTAACATATAAACTGCTCCTTAAAACCTATAAAATTATCCAGAATCCATCTGCATGACCAGCACTATTGTATTCCTAGTCGATCATTATGATCCAGTGACTAAAAGCTCTTGTCTGTCCAGACCTATCAAATCTGCAGGGGATTGTCTGTACCCGCACCATGTTGCTAAGGCCTGGTATTCCTTATCTCTTCCATTAGGCCAATAATCTCCCTTCCATCATTCAAAACCATTCTGAAAAACTTCCTAGTCAAAAGCTATCTGTGTTCTTGCTCAACATCAGAATAAATTGCATCCCCAAATGTGAACGAATAAATATTCATACCTTACATCTCCTTACTCTCTCTTCTTCACTCACTTCCTTACTTCTGTCAATTTCTCTCCTCAGCTTTCTTCCTAAATATAGCATAAGGCTGTTTTTCTCTCACTTCCTATTGCAATTCATGTTTGTATTATGCTAGCTTACCTTTAATTTCTCTATAAAATGACTAAAAATTCTCTAACAATTTAAATCATTGTCATATAACTTGTATCTATTCTTAACAAATGTTTTCATATCATGCCAAATTTATTATTTTGTACTATTTTTAAGACTGTAAAATTATTGTTCTTAAAATGTTTTGTAATACTTTGGAGTTTTCTCCCTCGGCCTCCGTTGAAAATGGGCTCCAACTGAGTCACACTTTCTTGGTATTGAAATGGCAATAAATAAATATATACACACTCACACACACACACACACACACACATGTATATATATATATATATATATATATATATATATATATATATATATATATATATATATATATATATATATATATATAGATATATATATATATATATATATATATATATATACATAGGTTCATAGGTAGGTACTAGGCTATCGGCCCTGGGGCCTATACAAGCCCAGCCAAAAAGTTACCCTGGCTTTTGCCATCCAAGAAAATTATTTTCCTGTGCCACTGTTGAGCAGAGCCACAGAAGTGATCCCCGGCAGAATTTCCTATTTCCCATCCAATCATCAAGATTTTTCTTGAAGAGTGCTAATGAGGAGCTTTGTTTGATATAGATAGGTAGTTTATTCCAGAGTATGGAAAGTCTCTGGGACAGGAATCTATCCGTCCGACATGTTCTATTTATTGTGGTGACAAGGTTTAGGTCCCTAGTGTATGTAGCTCGGAGGGATTGGGATTTCTTTAAGTGGAGCATGTCTAACAGTCTTTTTTTGACATAGCTTTGTATGTTAGGCAGAGATCACCTCTGAGTAGGCGATATACGATGGAGTAAAGCTGGAGTTTTTTGAGACGGTCTGTGTAGGGAATCTGTTTGAGGCCGGTAATCCACTTTGTGAGGTATTTCTGTGGACTTTCCAGTTGTTGTAGATGTCTTGTGAGGTACATACCAAAAGGGGGTGTCGTACTCTATAATGGGTCTGAGTGAGGAGTAGAGGGGCACAATGACCTCTTTTTTTCTGGATGACAAACCTTTTGTGATGAGGTGTGCCACGTAGAAGGATTTCCTGATTACTGTGGCGATGTGAGTATCAAAGGAGAGATACTGTCCGCCTGTGTCCCAAGGTCTCTTATCACAGTTTCGGTGTTAAGTATACTACCGCCTATGTTGTAGTTCATTGGTACAGAGTTTTTACCAAAGGGGATGACAGTGCACTTTTTGGCATTGAGCTTGAGGCCATGACTTTGACACCAGGCATCTGTTTCAGTGAGGCCCTTTTGTAAGATGTCCACATCGTTAGGAGTTTCAATTATGGCTCCTAGTTTGCAGTCATCTGCGAACTTCGTTAGCCAAAGACCTTCTGTGTTAGCCTGTACTTCAGAGAAGTAGATACCAAACAGGAGAGGACCCAGGACTGAACCCTGTGGTACTCCACTTGTCACTGGTCTGAAGTCGAATTTCGAGTCTGCTACTTACACAGTGTGGGTTCTGTCAGTGAGCCAGTTGGCAACCCATCTTGTGACATAGGGATTTATACCTAGTTTAGTGAGTTTATCTATAATTCCAGAGTGGGGGATGGTGTCGAAAGCCTTGGCAAGATCTAGATAGGGTGTGTGAACCACCTTACCCTTATCTACGGCCTTGGTGACTGCTTCAAAGAAGTCTATCAGGTTTAGGAGACATGATCTGCATTTTACAAACCTGAACTGGGTGGGGTCCAGAGCTTGGAGATTACCAATGTCTTTGTTTATAAGTTCCATGATGATACGTCCCTTGGCCTTGCAGACCAGGCTCGTCAATCTAATGGGGCAGTAGTTCTTGGAGTCCGTGGTGGCTCCCCCCTTGTGGAGTGGGATAACCATCGCTGTGCGTCATTCAGCAGGCACAAAGCCTTAGGTGAAGCTATGACTGAACATGGTACATATAGATATATATATATATATATATATATATATATGTGTGTGTGTGTGTGTGTGTGTGTGTGTGTATGTATGGGTGAATTTCATTAAATTGTGTTCATAGGTTCATAGGTAGGTACTAGACTATTGGCCCAAGGGCCTAAGTAAGCCTAGCCAACAATGTTCCCTGGCTTACACCATCCAAGAAAGTTTTTTTCCTGTGCCCCTGTCGAACAGAGCTACAGAAGTGATCCCCGGGGTGTATTTCCTATTTCCCATCCACTCATCAAGATTTTTCTTGAAGAGTGCTAATGAGGAAATTTGCTTGACATAGATGGGTAGCCTGTTCCGGAGTATGGGAAGTCTCTGGGACAGGAATATATCCCTCCAACATGTCCTGTTTATTGTGGTAACAAGGTTTAGGTCTCTAGAGCGTGTAGCTCGGAGGGATTGGGATTTCTTTAGGTGTAGCATGTCCAACATCTCTGGGTTTGACATAGCTTTATATGTTAGGCAGAGGTTACCTTGGAGTAGGCGATATGCTATGGAGTAAAGCTGGAGTTTTTTGAGATGGCCAGTGTAAGGTATATGTTTGAGGCCAGTAATCCTCTTTGTGAGGTACTTCTGTGGCCTTTCCAGCTGCTGCAGATGTCTTGTGAGGTACATTCCAAAAGGGGCATTGTACTCTATAATGGGTCTAATGAGTGTCGAGTAGAGAGGAACAATGACCTCTTTTTTCCTGGATGAGAACCTTTTTGTGATGAGGTGTGCCACGCAGAAGAATTTTCTGAATACTGTGGTGATGTGATTATCAAAGGAGAGACTACTGCCCACTTGGGTCGCAAGGTCTCTTATCACACATTCGGCATTAAGTAGACTGTTTTATTGAACATAGATGTAGTAGCTGGTAGTTCATATGTGTGCATAAGCGTAATGTGGGTTTAGTTTCTTAATGTCAAAACATTCTGGTGTATCAAAAGTTGCATCATTAGGAGTTGGAGTATATGTGTGAGTGCTTGGGGATTAGGGTTAGAGTAAGGCTAGAGAAAGGGATAGATTTACTGTTGGGCTAATACAGTGCTGTTTGTGATACATGCCTGAGTATCTTGTATAATGTTAGTATCATGGAAATGTTATTTTTTTGATAAGGCAATGTGAAGAACTGGGGTTAGAGACAGGGGCAGGTTTAGGGTTAACAGGTGGTGCTGGAAGGACTATTATGTGAACTTTTACAATAATATCCAATGTTGTAAGAAGGAAGTGCTTCACTAGATTTTTATTTAAATTTTTAAGTATAAAAGCCCTTATTTTCTGCATCTTGGGACTTGCTATACTGGATTGCATACTTTGGTTTTGATAATGCCGTTAACCTGAATTGTCTGAGTAGTGCTCCCCAAATAAATTGCTAATGATGCTTCGTTTTAGCATGATTTATCTTTCACTACCTTCGTAGTTCACTTTTACGTTCTGCATATTCGATTATAAGCCTTCCATTCCAATAGCTTGCGCTGAAATGTGACTGAAGGATAATGCCTGATTTTCTACCAAATGGCAGTTTATTCTTCTTATGGCAAGTTTTACTTCATTTTTTTTTGGTATCTTAAATCTGCCATCACCATTTTAGGCAGACCTCTCAACAGTCCTTATTTTGGAGGAATGTTCCGATTTCCAGGCTTGAGTTTCTCCTGCACATGATGCACATATTTTTGGAGGTATTCCCCTATTTTCAGGCTTGATTCATCCCTTAACAGAATTTTCTGAATTCCCTTCACTGCACGTGATTTTTGAAGCGGTCTAGTACACATAAAACACACTACATAACCAACATACTAGTACCGCCAATAATTTAAAAAAAGAAGGCACACATCTTAGATCTCTATTTTTAGAAGCAAAAACAAATTATGTTGTTTGACAGGATTTTGCAAAACAGTTAAAGTATACAGATTTTACACTGCCTTTCTGATTATGTGCTTACATTTTTCTAATATGTTGTTACTTTTTTTATTTTCAGTGTCTGCAGATTCAGAGGTATGATCCTAGGAAGCAGACTCTGATTTGTAGCCAGGATCTATAAATGTGCCTTATAGTCCCTTCTTGCTATCTGTATCAATGGACTCAAGAAACTAGAAACCACTGCTCACCATTCAGTAGAGGATACTATACTGTATCAGCCATCAGTGACTTAATGGAAATTCCCAAAAAATATATATTCCTTTCATAAATTTTTTTATCAAAGCTGTGAGATTATCTCTGCCTCTTTTGAATGGACTATATTTCATCAGAACAAACTACATTCCAAAATGCCCTCATTGTCTATCATACCCTGCTGACAGAATAAGATTCATCATTGTAGAATAATTTGTGTTGTACCTTTAAGAAGCATTTCCAAGGACTGAACGTGCATATAAATAGCAATTGCTTGCTAGCTTCAGTGCAATTCTGAGAAGTGCAGTCAGAGTGTGACCATGTATGTTAGTTAGCTAGTTTGTATATAAGTTAAAGCTACTTAGCCTCATTTCTTATGTGCTTGTATACAATAAAGCTGCTTGACCAAGAACCCACAATGTTCGGCTACTTCATCCTGACTAGATGAGCGACATGGTGTCATAACCGGGAATCCAGGGACTGCTTTCCAGAGCCACGAGGTGCAGAGTTAACAGTGAAGATGAACTAAGTGAAACGAATGCAAAAAAGGGCCAGAAATGAACTAAAGGCAATGGAAACTTGCACAAGTGATTTATTTTGTAAAAAATATGAAATAGAGCATTACAAGGGCACATAATGCATTAGTAAGCAAACAAATTGCACAGAAATGCTTATTAAGCAAACGGGTAGCATAAAAAATTTATTAATCAAACAAAATGTTCAAAATTAAGCTATTTGACAAATCAATTATCAGAAAAGCATATAAAGGGCTGAAAATTACCTTGGGATTGCAAAATGAGCACGTTTAAAGTTAAACGAGTATGTTTAGAGTTAAAACGAGCACAAAAAGTATAATGGGCATGAAAAGAGAGCAAATGAGCAAAACAAAAATAATAAAGGGCAAAAAGGGCACATTAAGCATAAATGAAGCAAGGCGACTACATGTTTTTGGCAAATTATTGTGTTTTGGCATAAAATACTATTTCACATTGGTCGAAGCTCTGAATAGCATAACTAGAGTTGTTTGAAGTATTTCAAAGTGTTTAAACATGCATACACTGTGCGCTTATTACTGTGCATTTATTCCAAATATTTTTTAATGTGCAAAGTGGAATTATTTCATAGAGTGCAGTCAAATTACAGCCATTTCGAAAAGTCTCTTGTGCTGGGTGTGTCTAGTCACAAAAAAGTCACCATTACAGAATGTTTATTGCAGGATATAGAGTTATTTAGCAAAGTACGGCCATTTTGGGGAAATTTCAGTGTGCCTTGTACTGTTTATTTGCAAAGTGTAGTTACTTTAAAATGTTTCTTTCTCTGAGCTTCTTCTGCTCAGTTTATTCGCACAGTACATTTATTTGAAATGTTTCTTAAAATGATGATGTGACATTTACAGTACAAAATTTTGAAGAGCATTACAGTACCCGAGGAACATATTTCATAAATTTCAGTTATTCATACAAGGCTTGTTGTGCTATTGGTCATAGTTGCAAGTACTGGCATAAATTTCTGGCATATGTATATGTGTGCATGTTCATATGGTTACATGGGGACTTGGTTTTATTGTGTTTACTATAATTTGTTGGCATTTTGAAACCCATCACTACTTGTATTTGATCAGTATATTGCAGAGAACTGGAGAATATTTGAGCAAGAATACAATATATTCATACAATCAGCTTATTCTGACAAAGGTGCACCCACCAGGGCATTCATTTTTTTAAACCTAGCTTAGAGACTATTGAAAGAGAGCGTTCATTTGTATATGCACCAGTGGTATATGAAGGTGAAGGGGCAAATCATCACATTGTTGTACAGGCTGAATCAAGGGAAGATCCTGAGTGTTTGAAGCACAAATTTAGAGAAATGTGCAACCCCCAGACTAATATTATATTAGAGAGGCATTTGTTTTACACAAGCGATCAAAAGCCAGGAGAAAGTTTTGCAGCTTATATAACTGACCTGAGAAACAAGGCTAAACATATACGCTTGATGACTTAAAAGATGAGCTAATAAAGGACAGGCTTGTGTGTGGTATTAAAAGTGATGCAGTGAGAATGATTTTGCATCATGTGATTTAACTCTGAATAAAGCTACTGAGATTTGTCTAATCCATGAAGTTACAGAAAGACACACAAATATGCTTGCAAGTGATAAGAGCATGGTATCAGTAGGCTGCAGAGCAAATGTAGAAAGCATGCAGCATGTGACTAGCAGAAGCAGGCCTAAGCACATGGCAGCTGCCACCCCTGTGAGTTTTTCTGGGAGATTCCGTAGTCTTGTAGCAAGTTCCAAGACCAGCTCGGTAAAGAGAGCATGCTCAGTCCAGTGCAAGGGTGAGTCAGCAAAACCCAAATCAATCTTTATTGTTAACTGTCACAATTGTGGTGTCAACCATGAGTCTAAAAGAGAAAAATACTTAGCATTTGGCCAGCAATGCCACAAGTGTAAAAAATGGAACCATTTTCAAAAATTTTGCAAATCAAGTAAGCCCCACTCTGTTATAAAGAAGGGTTATTTAAAAAGGTAAGTTGATCAAGTAGAACTTGCAATCTACTTTCTGTGTAGATGGTGTATCAGTAATTGGTGAAGAGATCAATGCAGTAGATTTATTGGCAAAGAATGAGGCATTTTGTATTGTCCAGATCAATGGTACATCCACCGAGCTCAAAGTAGACACTGGTTCAAAGTGTAATATTATGTCGGCAGACACATTTGCTAAGGTGAGAGCTGGTGAACAGCTAAATGTGGCCAGTTGTGCAAAATTTGTTGCTTATGGAGGTGAGGAAATTCAGACCGAAGGCTCAGTAGAACTTTCATGTTATGTGGCCAAAAGCTCTTATAGATTATTATTCTATGTAGTTCGAAGACCTGTGTAGTCATTATTGATTCTCAAAGATAATTTGAGAATGAATCTGTTTTTTTTTTACCAAAGAGGTTCATTGAATGTGGCACACCTCATCACAAAAGGGTTCTCCTCTAGAAAAAAAGGAGGTCATTGTTCCTCTCTACTCATTCCTCATCAGACCCATTATAGAGTACAATGCCCCGTTTGACATGTATCTCACAAGACACCTACAACCATCGGAAAGGCCACAGAAATACCTCACTAAGAGGATTACTGGCCTCAAACAGATGCTATACACAGACCATCTCAAAAAACTCCAGCTTTACTCCATCGCATATGACCCACTCAGAGGCGATCTCTGCCTAACATACAAAGCTATGTCAAACCCAGAGCTGTTATACATTCTACACTTAATGAAATCCCAGTCTCTTTGAACCACATGCTCCAGGGTCCATAACCTTGTCATCACAATAAACGGAACATGCTGGAGGGATAGATTCCTGTCCCAGAGACTTCCCATACTCTGAAACAAACTACCAATTCATGTCAAACAAAGCTCCTCATTAGCCCTCTTTAAGAAAAATTTTGACGACTGGATGGGAAATAGAAAATTTGCCCCAGGGATCACTTCTGCAGCACTGCTCGACAGGGGCACAGGAAAATAATTTTCTTGGGTGGCGAAAGCCAGGGAACCTTTTTGGCTAGGCTTATATTTGCCCCAGGGCTGATAGCCTAGTACCTACCTATGAACCTATAAATAACCACATGTCCCAGTTCCAGTTTCACTAACACTATTTTTTCAGAGTATGCTGATGTTTTCTATGACAAGTTGGGCAAACTTTCAGTTGTGTATTCCATAAAGTTAGACCCTGAAGTCAGTCCAGTAGTCAGACCAGCAAGACAAGTTCTGATAGCTATGCAGAATAAAGTTAAAGCTCATTTGGATAAAATGATGCAACAAGGTGTAATTTGTCCATTTACAGAACCTACTGAATGAGTGTCGTCCATAGTAGCCGCTCATAAAAAAGGCTCAGATGAAATCAGAATATGTATTAACCCAAGAGATTTGAATAAAGTATTAAAAAGACCACATCATCATGCTCTGATACCGAATGCCACTGTTCTTTTCAGTTTTGGATGCAAAAAGTTCATTTTGGCAAGTGATGCTTGATCACAAATCTTCATTACTGACTACATTCAGTACCCCATTTGGAAGATATAGATTTCTCAGGATGCCATTTGGAATAAATTCTGCAAGTGAAGTCTTTCAGTGTGCAATGGAGCAATTTTTTTCAGGTTATCCTTGTGCCATAATAGTAGAGGATTTATTGGTCAGAGATAATGGTGAAGCAGAGCATGACAGAAATCTTATGAGAGTTCTGGACAGAGCACGCAAAGTGTACTTAAAGCTCAATCCTCTAAAGTGCAAATTCAGACTACCAGAAGTTACATATGTAGGTCATTTGTTTACTAGCATTGGCTTGAGAACAGACCCATCCAGGCAAGCAGCCATTATTGAGATGCCAACACCGGATAATGTTCAATCTCTACAACATTTTCTTGGTATGGTCAACTATTTAGGCAAGTTTATACCAAACTTCAGTGAGTTGGCAACACCTTTGAGAGAGGTAACATAAAAATATTGCATGGTCTTGGTTAGAACAACACCAGAAAGCATTTGAAGACCTAAAGCAGAAAATTTCTACCCCACCTACATTAAGATACTATGTTATCAACAAAACAGTAACTCTTTCCTGCAATGCTTCAAAATTTGGTCTTGGCACAGTTATACTTCAAGAAGGCAGACCAGTAGCCTACCTATGCATCTAGAAAACTTACCCAAACTGAGATGCAATATGCTCAAATCGAGAAAGAACTTTTGGAAATAGTATTTGCATGTTCCAAGTTTCATGATTATATCTATGGTCGAAAAACTGATCATCAACTTCTAATTACTATTTTAAAGAACCTGTGCATTCAGCTACAGCGAGATTACAAAGAATGATGCTCAAATTGCATAAGCACAATTTCAAAATGGTCTCTATGAAAGGAAAACTTCTTTATCTGGCTGATACCTTATCCAGATCACCCAAAAATACAACAGAACAGTTTGACGCTGAGAATTTTGACTATGATGTCATGGAAGTGCATAGTTTTTCTATCACAAGGCTTGATGAGCTGAGAGATCATACAAAGACTGATCCAATTTTACAAAAGCTCAGCCACTACATTAATGCTGGATGGCTGTCAAAGCAATCTAGTGTACCACCTGCAGTACAAACTTATTTTCCTTACAGAGATATGATCTTGATAGAAGATGGCATTATTTTCAAAGGTCCTAAAATTGTTGTTCCTGCTTCCTTACAACAAGAATATATCCAAATTTTGCATAGTGGTCACCCAGGTTCCGAAACAACTAAAAGAAGGGTGAGAGGACTATTATTTTGGCCTTCTCTAGGAAGAGACATTGACAGAGTACTTTCTTCATGTTTAGTATGCAATAGTACTAAACCACAATTGCAAAAATAACCGCTTCATCTAAGTCAACTTGCTGAACTAATTTGGTCAACAGTAGCCACTGACATATTCAAGTGGAACAATCAGCATTACTTAATATTGGTAGATTCGTATTCAAACTGGTTTGAGATCGATTTACTACCTAACCTAAGATCCACTACTGTTATTACCAAGCTGAAACATAATTTCTCATACCATAGAAGTCCACAAAAGCTTATCTCTAACAATGGTACCCAATTTACTAGTCAGTTGTTTCAGAGATTTACAAGAGACTGGGACTTTGTACATGTTACTAGTAGTTCAGAATATCCACAGTCAAACAGACTAGCTGAACGTGCAGTACAGAGTGCAAAGCAATTAATAGTGAAGTCAAAGGATGATAATACAGATGCCTTTTTGAATTTATCAGTCTCAGAAACATACCCCGTGACAATATACTTGGCTCACCTGCTCAGAGACTTCTATCTAGGCAAGCCAGAACAACATTGCCTATAAGTTCTAGCTTATTGAGGCCTAAAGCTAAAAACAACAAAGCAATCAAAGCCCAATTATTCAGAAAGTGTTCTTTCCAGAAGTCCAGTTATGACAAATCCAGGAGATTTTTCATCCATTGAAAGAAGGAGAGACAGTGAGGATATAAACTGCAAAAGGTTTTGCTGGCTTGGTCAAGTAACAAATATACGTGCAGAGCTGAGATCTTATTTGGTAAAATCAGTGGGTGTGGAGTACAGGAGAAATCGCAGACATCTTCTTCCTGTATCAGAACCATTATCACAGCATTGTTCCTGTGATATAGACTCTAGTTCTCAGAGCAGTCCAGACAATGTTCTTGTTCCAGAACTTTTGTTTTTGAAGAAGTTCCTGATGTCTCAAAGGTTGAACATTCAGCAGAAAGAATCCCAGTTGCTAAACCTAACTGTAATCTCTATGTTACACGATTTGATCGCACATCCAGACCTAGTGTGAAATATGCAGAACTTTGACGTGATTGTATATATGTATCTAGTTCTGTATAACTGCATGACAAAAAAGTATGTGCATTAATTGCATGACCCATTTCTCAAAGTGAGAGGATGTAGAATAACAGGTGTGTTGTAACTTTAAGAAGTATTTCTAAGGACTGAACGTGCATATAAATAGCAAGCACGTGCTAGCTTCAGTGCCATTTTGAGAAGTGCAACCAGCGTGTGAACATGTATGTATATGTTAGCTAGTTTATATTTAAGTTAAAGTTACTTACCTTATTTCTTATGTGTTTGTATATAATAAAGCTGCTTGAACAAGAACCTACAATGTTCGTCTACTTCATCCTGACTAGAGAAGCGACAATCATCATCATCATCATCATCTTCTTCTTCCTCTACAACTGTGAAACACTGTGATTGTCCACATTTTATTCTATGGATCAGGGGTGATACGTGGGTTACAACAGGATTCTGCAACCTGGTGTTACTGCCTCATTTTTATGTCCCCCATTGTTGATGTTGGGATTCTAGATAGGCAACCACATTATTTTAAACCTTCATGTCATTGCTCCATTTAAATGCTTCCCTTCTTTGTTGGTGTCAGTGTTCTAGGTAGGTAACTGCAGCACTGAATAGTTGAAATATCACCACCTGACTAATGGATGCTTTTGTATCAGTGATGATGAGGTCCTAACTAAGGTAACTGTTCCATTTTGCACTGGGTGTATTATCTTGTATTCCTGTGCACCCCTTCTTCGTTGATGATAAAGGTTCTAGGTAGGCATGTGCAGGATGTAATTCCCTCCTATTTTCAGGTGCTCCTCCTTTATACCTGTATAAGATGATTAGTTTGCAGATAAGATATCATACCTGATAATAGACAGGTTCTTATAGCTGAGATCATACATGTCTATGTATAGGAATATTACTTTGCATTTAAGGATTCATTCTTGAAGGCCTGAAGGGCCTTGATGAACTGGATAAAATGCTCTACACAACATTGTTGAATGTATATTAATTATAGCTCATGCTTAATGTCACCTGTATGCTACATATAGTGCCTCATTATAAAACAGGTTACTTTTATCTATGTGTTGTAAAGCAATTTGTATAGGTATAACATGACTATATTTGTGTTTGATAAGATTGCAAACTTGTTTATAATTAAAGTATATTGGATCTTTTTTCCCCCTGGCCTTTTACTGTAAATGGAGTCCGTCCAGCTGGGCCTCATAACTGACAAACTAAAATAACAAAATGAAAAATAAATAATGTTGCACAATATCTATGGCCGCTAAAACCTTATCTCCCTTCTTTGGCTTTTGGCTTTTGGCAAGCAGCTTTTGCAATGCTAGATCCAACTTTGGTACATTTTGACTCAGCCTTTTTTGGTGAACCCATGTGAGACAGGAGGACTGTTGTGCATTCTTGCCTCCTCCTGTACTTCTGTCCTTTTCTCACAGTCGTATCACTCTTGCAAATCTTTGTTCAGCTGCTTGTGGTAATATCCACAGATACTAGCAGGCTTTGTTTGCAACTTCCAGTAAAACAAATGACACTTACAGAGTGGCAGTCTGCACTTTTGCCAGGAGGTGGGGCTTGTGCAGGCTTGAAAAGGCAATGATCGTAATCTTTCACTGGGTTATTGTTATTCCTGTAATGGAAACTATTTATAATCATCACCACTGACAGTAAATAAAAAAAGAACTGTAATTATACGTGACAGAACTAAAACTAACAAAAGCATGCATCAATGATACGTCTATTAGAGTTTAACAATACAGCCATTTCCAATTACATCAATTGCAGCCGGAATAATATCATAAAAATGTGCATGAGAACAGGAATAAGATAACGGTACATTAATACTGGGATTAGTAGTCTGATTATTTTTTTAAATGCTTATTTTTAAATGCATATTTTTTCCTTTAAGGGAAAATTTCTGTCTCCTGCATGTTACAATTGAAGTGATATTTTTTCTTTTAAAACTTATATATTTATTTATTTAACTATTAAATTGTTTTAAATGACTCATGTATAGTCATGCATCTCTATTGTATGTGATTTATGTGCATTACTGTTTAAAAACGGGGAAAAAAGACCATGAACTACTTTTGTGGCAAATTGCAAAGTGAGAAAACATTTCAGTGCAGTGATGACAATCAAGCTGAACTGAGATCTGCAGTGGACATCATTAACAAAATAGCAGTTACTGGCATTCTGTACAGATCAATGAAAACAGAGTGACATCATTATAGCATATTTCAACGGCCAGACAAACATGACATATAACTCATTATCTGAATTAACATACCTTCCTACAGCTAGTCAGCAGCACTCCTCCAGGATGGTTGTCATATTTTATGCATTATAACTTTTTTGTTTTAGTAAAGAACGTTTTTTTAAATAATTATTGGTATTACATAAATAAATAAGTAAAGAAAAATAAATAATAACAATAAACAGTGACTCTCATTATTATATAGTCCACAATGATCTCCAAAGATAGTGTAAATCTTGAATTAAGGATTCTTTCTTTGTATTTAAAAGTGAATGAGCTAATTATGTTGTGTCAGCGGCTGTTTAGTATTATTAGCTGATATGTTTTGTACTTGGTAATTTGAAGCCTCATGTATATAGGTATTTATATTCGCAAATATCAATCTGAATAATTGATTGTCTGTTTCTAGTAAAATGTGTTTAAATGAAAGCTGTCTTTCCACTGGTCTTTTTGTCTGCATACCTAGATAAAATATCCAAAGAAACAAAAGGACTCACTTTTGGATTACCTGAAAATGCATACTGAACCTTGTTTCTGATATTTGAAATAAAGTTAACATGTTTTCCTCATTTTTCCAAAGGGTCCTGGGTTCCCATATTAAAGAAATATTTGAATACCCCTAGTATTACGGCATATTGTCTGGCTTTCATTAGCTGACAACTCAGACAAGAAAAGAAGCACACTCACCTGGTTTCTTATAGTGACTGTAGATTAATTCTAACAGTTTGAGTCAAAAAACGTTTCCCAAAGACTTTACAGTGAATATGCATTTGAAACAGTCATGCAGAAAAACTCTGTATGAAATATTTTTTCTTTCATGAAGACTCATTGTACTTAAAATGTTTATTGAAAGTATGGAAAGATATCATCCCTGTCATGGAATATTTGATTGCCTCTTTAAAACTTCAGAAAATTGTTAAGTTGTTATGGCCCTTTGTGTCACATTCATCTTGAAATTGTTTTGAATGGCAGCAAAACATGTACTTATTAGAAGTAGATGATAGCTGCCTTTGTCATCTTTCCACCTAACTTTGATTTGCCACGTGTCTTAATCATGTCATGATTCTGTTAGGGTTCTAAGGTATCACATGACTAGACCAATAGAATGTAATAGTTATGTCCATTGTTTGCTTCTATATGCAGCTGAGTCATGTCTGTGTACCTTTCTCTTCAACAGTCACCCCTCCCATTTTCTCTACCACCAAAAGAAAGCATTGTGCTATCTGAGAAGTGTGACCACATATGTAAGGCTTCAAACTAGTCCCTTCAGTCTGTCAGCAATGAACTTTTTCCCTGTCCAATCCATCAGGTTGAAATCTACCCAAAATTATCTATTTAGGTTTCAACAAACCAAGACTCGCTCCGGTCAATAATAGATTTATTTTTGTTTGTTCCTTAAGTGGGTTATTGGACTTACAGTGATGGGCAGGGGTGGCTCATGCTATCGGACTGCCGGACTGCAGCCCTCCCACCTAGAAAACACAAAAGAAAAAAATCTGTAAAACAAGAAAACAAAAATGGAAAACAAAAGAAATCAAGAGTCCCAACTCCTCTACGCATGCACGGACACATTAGAAAACTCAGACTGCCTTTATCAGCAGTCCAGATACAGACAAAGAGGTACCCAGCAATCATTGCTGTGAGATACCCAGGAATCTGTGCGGTGACAACCACACAGAACAGAGGAGCTCTGGACTGCTTCAGCTGCAGGCAGAACCAATGAGGACTGAGGGGTGAGCTGCTCTCGCGGGACTTTCACTGCTGTGTGGGCTTCGTTCATGGATTACTGCTGGACAAAGGCTTCATGTAGGTGTTTGGCTTCATTCATGGATTACTGCTGGACAAAGGCTTCGGGTAGGTGTTTGGTCGCTGGCTGGATTGTAGGCTTCGTTCGTGAAATGGGTAGGACATTTTTACAGCAGGTAGGGGAAGGCTTTGTGACATGAATTATACTGCTGGACAAAGGAAGTGTGTGTGTGTGTGTGTGTGTGTGTGTGTGTGTGTGTGTGTGTGTGTGTGTGTGTGTGTGTGTGTGTGTGTGTGTGTGTGTGGGTGTGTGTGTGTGCGTGTGTGTGTGTGTAATGCCCCAGTTGCTATATACTGGTGGCTAGAGAGAACAAATGGTGGTGGGTAGAGATACTCAGGCTTGAACCCTGTACCTTGGATGCAGGTGGCAAGGACCTGAATTCCCTATCCACCACCATTTCTAAAAAAAATTGCAGATTTTTGCCTCATATTTGTTCTGTTCCTCATAAAATCTGTGGTTTCTGTATCTACATTTTTCCTTGCAAAGCCTGTAGTGCAGTGGTGCACTGGTAGCATTGCCACCTAACAGCTACAGGTTCTCTGATTTGATTCTTGGCTGGGATGCCTTCTGTGTGGTGTCTGCATGTCCTCCCATCTTACAAAGATGTGTCTGGCATTTCTCCCTGCTCTGCTGAAAATTGTCTTTTGTTCCAAGTCAGACTAGTTTCCTGGTTAAATGTTTAAAAATAACAGGCATTTGAATTTCAGACTTCATATTCTTCAGAAAGTACATGGTAACACAAAACTGTTTATTCTAGCAGTTGTCTAAGTTTATAACATGGATATTTTAAATTTGTCCCTATTTTTGGGACTGTATTCCACCATTATTGGCTTCGTCCAGGTATTTTGTGCTAAGGTTGAGAGTTATCTATGGTGAGAACTGAATTCATTGAATGTTTGGGGGCTGTATTCCCCCCATTACTGGCTTTGTCCACATGTTTTTGCTAAGAGGTTGAGAACTATGGTGAGAACTGAATTCACTGAATATGTTTGGGGGCTGTATTCCCCCCTTATTGGCTTTGTTCAGGTGTTTTGTGCCAAGAGGTTGACAGCTATGGTGAGAACTGAATTCACTAAATGGTAGCCATTTAAGTTAGTCTTCCTCTCTTTCACAAAACAGCTGATTTGGCGTAGTGGTATGTTTCTCTGACTGTTTTGCACAGGGTCCGCTGGGTTAAAGACGTGGCAGTGAAATGTATGGTGGTAACACAGCATTTTATTCTAGCAACTTTCCAACATTATACAAGCAATGTTTAAAATGTGTCCCTGGTTTTTGGGCTTTTGTCCCCCCCCCAATAAATTTCGGCTTTTTCCAGATTTCTTGTGCTGCAAAGTTCAGAGATACAACTGCGTGTCGAGTAGATTTTACAAGGAGCTGAGTGCTGCAGGGGAATAAAACTTTAGTGCTGCTTATTCTGTGTCTGCTTGCATTGTTAATAGCACAACAGGTAGTGTACTTGCTTTTGATGCAGAAGGCTGTGGTTCTACTCCCACAATAAATAGATGCATTGCTGATACTGTACTGTGTTGTAAAGTGGGTGGATGCTGCAGTCCTTTTTGGCAAAGATACCTAGAGTAGTAACTATGAACCTGTTAAAAGTTTGCCATACAGTCCCTATTGCGATATTACTAGCTTATCATTTTTTTTAATGCATGCAACATAGGCAATTTATTCCTCAAGGGCAACAGGCACTTTATTTGTAGATGACTAAACAATGACATATAAAGTTGTTTGCTAGCAGCAACCTCTTCATTGTTACAGATTTCTTTAATGTGGAATTATTTAGATGACTTTTACTACTTCAGAGATTGTGCATATTTACTGATACTGGTGGACTGTAGAAGGTTGAGTAGACTTTTATGATGGAAATGTTCTGAATTGGGTAATTTTGTCATTGGTGCATGCATTTTGTTTCATTGTTTTCTGGAAAAATGTTCAAAACAATAAATTTAAAATGCCGTCTAACAACTGTACTGTTTTGTACAAGGAATATAATTTAGTACAATCAGGAAGGTGTATCAAAGAGCACATGTATATTTCATGTGCAAGGGGCCTATGATTTGAAAACAGCCCAAAGTTAATCTTTATCTGCCACTGGCAAAATGTATTTTCTTTGAATGTGGGTTTCAATGCTGTTTCAATGAATGTGAGTTTCAAGGGCAGAGAAGTTTTAATGCTAAGTCTGTTTTCATTGTGAGACTGCATTGATTTGTTTAGCAGATGTCTTACTGTTTGTGCTGTAAAATGCAAAATAAAACTTTCATATGAAATCCAAATCATCATAGAAGTAAAGCAGTATGCACATTAGTGTTTATGGTAAATGGAGTGAAATAGCCAAGTAATGATTCATTGGAATGGCTGCAGGGGGGAGGCTACATTAGACCATGATTTTGTGAGGGGGAAGGACGGCAAACTCAAAGACAGCCCCGGCTGAACTATACCTCCCAAATGTCCAGATTTTCACAGAATGAATAGATTTTTGCTTCTTATTTTTGGTTTGTTCCTCATAAAATATGTGGTTTTCTGGAAAATCATTTAGGAATTAAGTCACTAAATAATGACACACTGAGTTTCAGACTTTGTAACCTTCAGAAAAATGCTTGCTAAAGTAAGACCTGTTATTCTATCAACTGTCTCAGTTTATAAAATAGCAATTTTTAGTACTGTTTATATGTTCTCCCAATATATTTGGCCTTGTCCAGATTTATTGCATTAACAGGTGGAGAGGTACATGCAAAACAATTGCTTTATAGAATTAGGCGTAGCCAAACCTCTCAACTGTCCCCGAATTTGGCTCAGAATGTTGCTCTTCCCCTAATAATACCTCCGCAAAATAGCAATTTTGGAAGAAAACATGGACGGTTTACAATTAAGAAATAACTGTAATAATCAGAGTTATAGTTACGATTATTTCAGAAATGCATGTAGATTCTTTTATTTTGTCAGCTGCTCAACTTAGCAGTACTAATATTAAAAAAGTGTCCCTTCTTTGACAGGTTCCCAGCTGTATTTTCTGGCTATTTTATATTTTTGCATCATATTTTGGTCAATTTTTTATAAAATTGTGTTTTTTTTTGGCAAATTAGTGGTAAATCATTAAAGACTGAAGTTAGAAAATAATGACAGACATTTGAGTTTCAGATTTCATATCCTTCAGAAAATTCATACTAATGCAAGACCTACTATTCTATTATCTTTATAAGTTTATAAGAGCAATATTTAAAAATTGTCCTTATTTTTGAGCCTTTGCCCCACTTCTATGTATGGCTTTGTCCAGATTTCTTGCTCTGAGGTTGAGAGGTATGACAAATGTGTCAGGGCCATTACAGTCAGCCAGAGACATTTCAAATTGTGACATACTTGTTGCACCCCACTCCCCCATGTAGTGACTCTGGATGTGTCCAAGCAAGGCAAGGAGCAGTTATGCAGTGTAAATGTGCAGGGTATCCCCCTATCCAAGGTAGACACAAGTACTACAGTGTAAAAAGAAAACCTTGTATACAGGAGCGTGAGGGCTTGTAAAACTCCACACTGTTAGTTCGCAAAGTCACAAAAATACTGCGTTCCTCCACAGAAATACTGCGTTCCTCCACAGACACCAGCACGTAGTACTGAGCAGCAATAGCAGCAATAGCAAGTAAAAGCAAAACCAGAAAGCAGTCCACAACGTCTATTGCTGCTATTGCTGCTCAGTACGCTGAGGAACGCTGTATTTTTGTGACTTTGCGAACTAGCAGTGTGGAGTCTTACAAGCCCTCACGCTCCTGTATACAAGGTTTTCTTTTTATGCTATATGTTTTAACAGGAACGTGGTCTCTCTGTGCTAGCCTTTTATCCTTGATTTGGTTTACAAGTACTACAGTGGCTTTTCATCTGTTCTTGATTTTGCAGAATGGTCTGGTTTCTGTCATATTTTTGTACTGTTGATTTATGCTTATTACTCAAAAAGTGCCTGTTGCTCTGTTTTTTTGCAATTCCATATTGAAAAGTCTGCATACATAGCAAAATAAACTCAACTGACCTCAAGGTGTTACTGCTCAATGCCAGGAGCCTAAATAAAAACTACACTCCACCCAAGCCCTCCTCACACTCAAGAATATAGACATCTGTGCAGTTACTAAGACATGAGAGACTTTAATTACCCTACTATAGACTGACAGTCCTAATACCATAGTCATGGGAGACTTTACTTACCCCTCTGTAGACTGGGAATCCTAACACCCTACTCATGGGAGACTTTAATTACTCCTGTATAGGCTGAGAATCCTACACAGCCTCAGATGTACAGGCACAGAGATTCTTAAGTAAATACAAATGCCCTTGGCCAAATAATGAATACACACACTAGAGGCTCCAACATACTGGACCTTGTGCTCAGAAATAAGAGAGAATGCTGCAAACCCCCCCCCCCCCCCCCCCACAATGTCTTGTCATTCCTAGTAAGGTCTGACCATAAAGCTGACTCCTTCAAAATTGAAATCAGTTCCATAATCCCTTTAAAACCTGTAACAATGTGGAACTATGCAAAGGCAAATTACCTTTCATTAAGTGATGGTTTGTCAAAATTGTGTCCCTCTAAACCCCAGTAACACAGCTACCTGTGCGAAATTGCTATCAGAAACACATATGAAATGAACAAAACATATTTACTGATATGCAGATATGCTAAAAAACAAATAAATATTACAGATGCAAGAATATGCTACAACATTTAGTACAAGAAGCAGTTTACAATGTCAAAACATGGATTAAAAATGGAATTATGCTTAGCAGAGCTTTATGGATAAAATGTAAGCTTAATGACTGAGATGGCTTATGCTACAGGGACAGTAGCATGTCATTACACAGAGAAGTATGAAGGCAGAAGAGACAAGTGAGAATTATTGCAGGAAAGGATACTATGGGGAGAAAACAGCAAAAAGGTGATACAGGCATGCAGAGAGAAAAGGCAACTAAGCAGGCTAATTATGTCAAGCAAAGCCAACTTTGAGGTTAAGATAATCTCCCTGGTGAAAAACAACCATAAGTCCTTCTTCAACTAATTTAGAAACCTCAAGGACAGCACCATAGGTCTCAACCTCTCAGCACAAAAAATTTGGACAAAGACAAAAATAATGGGGGGAGAAAGCCCCAAAAATACAGACAAATTTTAAATACTACTCTTATAAACTTAAACATTTGTTAGAATAAAAGGTCTTGTATTACCATGCATTTTCTGAAGGATATGAAGTCTAAACCCAAACTCCTGGCATTTAGTGAATTCAGTCCTCACTTATTTGCCACGAAAATCCAGAAAACCACAAATTTTATGAAGAACAGACCAACAATATCAGGCAAAAATCTGGACGTTCTGTGAAAATCTGGGCAGTTGAGAAGTATGGACAGCACACAGCCATGTGGTATACTAGTGGCTGATGATGCCATATTCACCGAGCCTGATTCTATATGTTCATGGATAAATTAATTTCCTGCTTTACCCCCACCACAACCATCCCCCCAAAAATACCTTCAAACATAACCCCTCCAGCTAGAACTAGGAAGCATGTACTGGCTGCACTCAGTAAAGCTAAATCCATAACCTCAGTGAGCCTTGATAACATCCCAGGATACCTTCTGAACACCGTAAAATACAACTTATCAAGACCCCAGGAATCATTACTTAACTATAGTCTTAAAATAGGCTTTGTGCCACATGAATGAAGAATTGCAGTAGTCATCCCCCTTCATAAGGGAAGATCTACAACAGATCCTGGAAACTACAGACCCATTAGTCTGACTAGTCTCATTTGCAAAGCCATGGAGAGAATTATCATGGTAATTATCAACTAGGACATAGGAGACCTCCAGACACAGGACCCATTCCAATCTGGCTTTGTCAAATGAAGGTCAGGCTTACTGAATCTGGTGGACTTCTTTGAAAAGGTACTCCAGAAATGCAGGAAATGCAGAGCAAAACAATACACTTACTAATCTCCTTAGATAAACGGAAACTTTATTATTAAAAACAATAAGCACTTTCATCTCAGATCTGATAAAGTCTCTTTTAAAGCAAATCTGAGACGAAAGCGCTTATTTGTTTTTAATAATAACGTTTCCATTTATCTAAGGAGATTAGTGCGTGTGCTGCTTTGCTCTGCATTTCCTGCATTTTTGGGGTATTGTTTCACTGGTTTTTAGTTTTGTTCTTTGAAAAGGTAATGACGGCAATGGATGAGGGGTAAACAGGTAAACAGAGGGGTAAACATAGCAATATCTAAATATGGCTAAAGCATTTGATAAAATATTCCACTCAGGCATTGTCAACAAACTTATGGAACCAGGTATAAACCCCTTTATAACAGGCTGGATAGCTAGCTGGCTCACTGATAGAATCCAGCCAAATAGAATCAGTGAGGCCACCTCCCCAAAAAGCTGGTCATCAGTGGAATCCCCCAGTGCTGTGTGCTAGGCTCACTCCTCTTTGGCATCAACTTCTTCCATGTCAATGTTAATGTCAAAGGCCTCTACAAAAGCAAGATTGCAGATTATTGCATACTGGGAGCAGTCAGTGAACCCCCCCCCCCCCAAGATTAGAATAACTTTCAGGAAGGTCTAATGCAGACAAACACTTTGTTTCAAAGACATAGCTTAAAACTCAATAATAAGAAATGCATTATAGTACATTTTGTACCTTTTGGGAAGTCAGTGACTCCATGTAACTATGTCATCAATAAAACAAACCATAAAAGTTGATTCACTTGTTATGGATATGGGAACTCATGTAGATAGTTACCCAGCCTTCGATCAACATGTGTCCAATGTAGTAAGAAAATCCTTCTATGTTGCCCAGCTTATAAGCAAAGGCATGGCATCTAGGTCCAGAGAGGTGATCAGACCACTGTACATGGCTTTCATCAGACTCATCATAGAGTATAATGCCCCCTTTGATATGTACCTGACTAGACACATGTGACAACTGGAACCTCCAGAAAGGTTCCTTACAAAAAAGACACAGGGAGTAAACACAATAAATGACACTGATCACCTCAAAGCCCTGTCTCTTTACTCTGCATCATACAAACTACTGAGAGATGATCTTTGCCTGGCATACAAGGCATCCCTGGACCCTGTTTTGATGAACCTTTTGCACATCCACAAAACAAACAGCATCAGAACTACTAGATTTAAAGACCTAAATTTTGCTTTTGACATAAATAGTGCATGTTGGAAAGACAGATATATTTCTCAGAGAATTCCCATTCTCTGGGACTGGCTCCTCATCCATGTGAAGCATATTTCCTCCTTATCCTAGTTAAGAGCAACTTGGACCAATGAATGGGTAATCTGAAATTCATCTCTGGTCTGGCACCTATGTCTCTGATGGACAGAGGCAGTCAGTAAATCACCCCCTATATAAATCAGATTTGTCGGTCACAATTTGGTTGGATAGGTAGGCTTATAAGGGCCCTAATGGCAGTTAGCCTAGTATGCACTTATGAACCTGTGACCAAGCATTCTAGTACAAGTACAATGGGGGCATTCCCAACTCTGAGCAGCAAAGAGGCATCAAACTCCTGTTGAATTCCATGAAAGTGATGAAGAGGTGGTTGATAAATGAATACTCAGAGGAGTAGAAAGAAAGATGGGAGATGAGCATTTCAAATTCAGACCAGGATGCAGCACGACCAATCCAATGTTTACAGTGAGACAGATATTTGAAAGGAAAATAGAAATGAGGAAAAAGTCCAACTGGGCATTCCTAGACTCGGAGACAGAATATGACAAGGATGTAAGAAATCTGATTTGTACATTCCATTGCTGGTTCAAAGTCCCAGAAACTTTAGTAGAATTCATGCAGACTATGTGTAAGGACCCAAAGACACAAGTATGAAGTACTGGCTTCATCCCAGCTAAGTGGAGGACAGACACTGTCATCCCTTTACACAAAGGTGGAGTGTCCACCAATCTGGGAAATTATAGAGCCATCAGCCTAACTAGCCTGATCTGCAAGTGCATGGAACGGATTATCATGGACCTCAGTAACAAGGACATTGGCAACCTCCAGAGACTTAATCCCATACAGTTTGGTTTTGTCAAGGTGAGGTCATCTCTGCTAAATTTGGTCAACTTCTTTGAGACAGTCACCAAACTCATGGATCAGGGGAAGATGGTGCACAACACCTACCTTGACCTGGTCAAAGCTTTTGACACTATTCCCCACTTGGGTGTAATAGATAAACTCCCTCAACTAGGCATCAATTCATATGTTACCAGATGGGTAGCAAACTGGCTTACTGATAGAACCCACATAGTCAAAATAGGGGAAGCCACCTCAAGCATCAGATCCGTAACAAGCGATGTACCCCAGAGTTTGGTCTTGCGGCCTCTGTTATTTGGGATATACTTTTCTGAGGTGCAGGCCAAAACCAGTGGGCTATGGCTGACCAGGTTTGCAAACGACTACAAGCTGGGCATTATCATCAATTCCCCTAGCGATGTGGACATCCTCCAAGAGGGTCTCACTCAGACAAATGACTGGTGCCAGAAACATGGCCTCAAGCTGAATACCAAAAAATGCATTATCATCGCCTTTGGGGAGAGTGGCATCCCCGCAAATTATCACATTAATAACAACGTCCTAAGCATGCAATTAGTCATGAGGGATTTGGGCACCCAGGTTAATAGCAACCTGACATTTGACCACCGTGTTGCCTTTGTTGTACGGAAAGCCTTCTACATGGCCCACCTCATAAGTAAAGGTATCTCATCCAGGGACAAGGAGGTCATAACATCCTTGTATTCATCCCTTATAAGGCCCATTATTGAGTACAATGCCCCTTTTGGCATGTACCTCTCAAAGGACATGCAGCAGTTGGAGAGACCACAGAGGTTCCTCACCAGCAGAATGCAGGGTTTCAAACATCTACCATACACAGATAGGCTAAAATCCCTATCCCTTTATTCAGTTTCATACAGACTCCTCAGAGGTGATCTCTGGCATACAAGGTAATCACGGACCACACCTTGATGGGTCTGCTGCATATCTGCAAGTCAAGCTCCACTCGAGTAACACTTTCTTTCTTTCTTGGAATTTGTGAATGGCAGTAAACCTTTTTTGAAATTCACTTTGAAATGCTCTTTACATTCAGTAGATTTCTTAGATTTGGTGGTATTTAAAGATCAACAGGGGAATCTTCAGACAAGAATGTATAGGAAGGACTGCTTTCGTCCTACATATGTGCATCGGACTAGTATGCACCCCAATCACATTTTTAGCAATGTATTGAAAGGACAGATGATTAGGACCAGTCGACTCACTGTGAATGATGTGGACTTTGATAATAGTTTCGAGCAGATGGGACTTGGATATAAAGTAAGTGATATATGTAGGATACAAAAGATATTGAAGAGAGATAGGGGTACAGCAGCTAAGCCATATTTCTCTACACCACGAATAAATGATGGGGTAGATAAGGTTCGGCCGAGTGAAATGTGGTTTATGTTGAGCTATTCCACAGATGATCACCAGTTGAAAAATATTTTTCGGAAACACTGGCATGTATTACAGACAGACTCCAGGATAGCAGGCTTAGTTGGCTATAAGAATAAAAAATCACTTAAGTATAGGTTATGCTATTCAAAGATCACTAAGTGTCCAGTTGATAATGAGGGTAGCTATGGGACACATAAATGTGGAAAATGTGGGTATTGTGAACACATAGATGAAACAGATATGTTTATACATCCATTTACTGGGCAGGAATATAAGGTGAAGGCCTGAGGTGATTGTAACACCAAGAATTTGGTGTATTTAGCTAGATGTGTAAAATGCCCATCATTTTATGTGGGCAAGACCAACAGGCTGCTGAGGGAAAGAGTTCACGATCACCTATATTGTGCCCACAGAGGTATGAAATATAGTGCCATAGCCAAACCTATTAGTAATATGGGGAATGAACATAGTTTTAAGTTCCTAGTCTTAGAGGTCTTGGTGCCAAATGACAGCAAAGGGGATATAGTTAATGCAACTGAACAACAGAACTTAGATGGAATCTGAGGCTGAGGGCACATTCAAGCCCAAGGCTGAATGACCACATTTTGATTAAACCCACTTTAGAAGCACGGAGGTTGAAAAGATGATTGTATTGGACATGTACATAATGTAGTTTTGTGTACTTTCAGTTGGTTTGTATGTATTTTGGGTATAATATTTTATTTTATTTTTTATAGATTATTATAATGTGTTTTCATGAATTGTATATATATTTTATATGTATATGTTGTTTGAAATATAGCTTAGAGTAGTCATGCTAGAATTTGGTCACTATGTAGTTAACAGGGAAGTGATATGTTGTTTGTTTAGAGACATAGAAATGTGCATTGTTCCCATTGGATGATTGGATTTTAAAGGAAAAAATAAATGTGGAGTATTTTATGGTGTATCAAGGTCTAATGAAGCAACAGTGTTTGTGAAAACGCTTATCAAAATAAAATTACCCTTTGGCTTTATGCCATGGTGGCTTCTTTCAGCCTGTTTCTGCCCTGTGAAGTTTATATTTTATACATTTTCTTTGTTGTTCTCAGAGCAGTTCATTGCCTGGATTTTTTTGTGGACTTGGATGTAACCACAATTGTTATTAAGTCCTTTTTCATTTTTGCCACCATACAATAAACCAAAAAAAAAAAAAAAAACACTAAAGGTGAACTCTGTAGCAAAGCTACAACAAACAGAATAACAAGTATCACCACCATGATCAAAAGCATAAAACCAACATTTAATAAAAGTAATCTGATGACAAAAACAAATCCAAAGTAAAAAATGAGATACGTGCTTTCAGGTAATGACCCTTTATCAGATCTAACCATTCACCTATAGCAAAACTATTTTAAATGTGTCTCAACCAATCACTTGCAATATGTAAATAAATCATAACGCTGGTTAAAAAGATATTTGTCAGTATCCACGACCAATAAAAATGGATTCCTGTAACTTAGAATCATGTTCTCATTGGTAAAGGCGCATCACTCAGTGCACAATGTGCATCACGTAAAAAATCAAAAGTTATTGGAGGTTCACGTTACCCACAACCAACAGTAGTGCACTTTTTAATCAAATAGCATCATGTTTTAATTCATTGGAATGAAGTGTTCCATCGCCAATCAATGTCATGCCAGAATGCAGAGAAATAATTGGAGCTCCTCATTGTTAAAAAGCCAATAACCAGTGACTTTCTAAACCAATATAGTCATACTCCTATTGGATAAAAATGAACTGTTATGAGAGGAAGAGTAAAAAGTTATAGTAGTACAAAAAATCTCCAGAAGTCAACTGCTTAAATATTTTTTCTTGTTGGTAACATAATAATTACATCAACAATAAGATTTTAAACTCCGTCCTTTCAAGGCTGGTTTTAACCAGGAGGTATGTCGGCTTGTAAATCACCAATCCATTGCATCTCAGCCATTTCCAAATATAAGCCTATATCACCACCTCTAAGATTTTCTTTAACAACCTGTAATACCGTAAATAAAAATAAAAGTTTGTTAACTAAGATGTGTCCAGTAAGAGTTTTATTGTCATTTAACCTTATAGCACTATGTGCTTCAAAATTCATTCCTTTAACTGATGGTTTGTCTTACCAACATAAAAACAGTCACATAGTTGACAACAAGCAATACTGTATCACATCCTGACTTTTCCAGTTAGCATAGGTCTACAGTTTACATGATCTGCCAGATCTTGGGTAAATAAAAACTTGTTTAATAATGTATTTACAACATGTGCAGGATCTGCATGGATATGTACCTAGTTTATTTGTTATTGATAATTTATCTCTGTCTGATCGATGACATAATAAACATTTAAGATTCTTGCTTCTTCCAAATGAAAACAATGGCTTTTCTCCAACTAACCATTTGACATTTTCATCAGTGATGAGAATTTTCCAATTATCTTTAATAACATCACATGCAAGTTGAACATCACTAGAGTAAGTCAATGTCATTCTCACTTTGTTGTTTTTGCAATTTACAGCTTTTTGATTTGATGTCTCATCCACAGGGGTGATGGATTTCACCGAATAGAAGAGTCTTCCTTGTGTAGTTCTTAATTTTTGCACCTGTTGGGAACAAATGTATATGCCCGTTTCATTATAACTCCTATGCTCGAAGTCTTTCTCCAGTGAGTCGTTTGCAGGTAAGAAGTCTTGATCCCTACTCTGCAAACTCGACCATCTCAACATTTGCCCCTCTATAATATTCCAATAAATATGCTTAGGATGCATGTTATTGTGATGCAATAAGTTGTTTCTCCTGCATTGCTTCCAATATAAAGAAGTACAAATTCTAGTATGAGCTTTCATGTTCAATGAAATGTGTAAAACATTCACCTTTTCTGATGAATAGCAAAGAGTAAACCTTAAGAAATCAGTAGGTGTTTCCAAGTATTGGACAAAACTTAATAGATTTGTAGCTGACCCTTCCCATAAAATAAATAAATCATCAACAAAACGTTTATAATATCTTATAGATACAGTAAAGGAATTATTGTTCAGTATGTATCATTCTTCCCAATCAGCTAAGACCAAGTTTGCATAAATATTTGCACAGGGGGTGCCCATATCCACACCCTATCTTTGCCAATATATATATTTATTATTGTTATATAAAAATACATTGTGCTCCAATATTATCTCGAAGAGTGAATAAATTAATTTGATCTTATTTTTCACAAATGATTGTGTACCATTACGTAATTCCTAATGGCATCAATGCCAACGTTATTTAGAATCACAGTGAATAAGATGATAATAGCCAAAGTGGCCAATAAATAACCTTGAAAATTTACAATAGATGATGTAGCATCATATAAAGTTGTAAGAAATGTTCAGTATCTGTCAGAACCGTGGGTGGAGATCTCAGAGCATTCTTCAGTTGTTTCTCAATACAAATGGAAAGGAGTTCAGTTAACCAACCATCCCCAATCACAATGGGACGTAGTGGTGGATTACTGATATTCTTATGGATTTTTGGCAGACCTTTTATTATAGGAATGCAAGGATGCTCAACTGTGAAAAAAATATATAAAGATTAATCTATTCTATGATTCATTAAGAAGTCATATAGTGCATTTTTCACTGTTTGCACCATGTGCTTAATCTGTATGTTGGTAACGGAAGTGTAAGTATTTGATATACTGAACATATCTAATATTTTCTGATGATAAATTAATTGATCCTTAACAACAACATATCCTTCTTTATCAGCTGGAGATATCATTATATTTATATTTGCTTGTAAATCACATAGTAGTAATTTCTCCTGTATCATCACATTTTGACATTTTTTATAACTTTTATTAAGTTTACTAGAGATTTCATTTTGGCACACTCTCAGAAAGGTGTCTAATAAAGGACTATTTTGCATTACAAAAGTACTAGGTTTCTTCAACCTGGTTTCATTGAGGTCAGGCACATTGTTATAAATAGATTTCAACATAACATCTCAGCAAAGCAGTTTCAGATGATCATGATATCACTTAAATGAGAAGAAGTAGCTGGTATAATGCCTCTGTTCAATAGACCACATTGTATAGAAGTTAACTCATGATGACTCAAGTTAATAACCAAATCATGGTCATATTTATCTCCACCTCAACCACTACACACAAGCCTATATTACTTACTTCTTTAAACTCCCAAAGTACAGTCAACAAAGTCGCAACCCTCCATGCCTGGCTCATGCACAATAACCCTGACATCCTATCTATCTCAGAAACACGGTTAAAACCCTATATAAAAGACTCTGAAATAATTCCACCTAACTATTCTATCATTAGAAAAGACAGGTCCCACAAAAAAAGGTGGAGGAGTAGCTCTCCTATATTCATCCTCCTTGTTAGTTACTCCCTGCAACAAACCTATTCCACACTTTAACAACGCTGACCTACTCCTCACTCTCCTTCAAGTAAACAAGCACAAACACATATGTCTAGCATCCCTCTACATCCCCCCAGGAGATAATATTTCCACACTTGAGGATATCCTCTCCTGGCTCTCCAATAACATTAGCAATGAAACCATAATCTTAGGAGATGAAAACATTAACTGGGCCTCCATTCAGTCTCCAACTAACTCCCTTAACATCAACCTCTATAATTTTTCCCAGCTAATCAACTCTGTAACACGTCCTTCAAAAAACCTCTCTTGTGGCAGTATTCTAGATTGGATTCTAGTTTCACATCCCCACTACTTTTCTGATAGTGGTACTCTTCCCGACCCTCTAAGTGATCATATGCCCATCTTCACTCACCGACTTCCCTGTATCCCATTCCGCACCCATAATTATATTACTACCCGCAACCACAAAACTTTTAACCCAACAACCTTTGCAAACTCTCTAAAAGCAATTAACTGGAATTATCTAAAGACATTATCCTTAGATAATGCAGTTGCCCACTTCAGCTTAACATTCTTAAAACCACTAGACTCCCAAGCCCCTTTGAGGACAAAGAGAATAAAAATGAATTCCGCCCCCTGGCTAACCAAAAACATGCTAGCGACCATGCGCCATAGAGATAAAGCCTGGGCACTCTATCAGAAAAATAAGACCCCTTGACTCCACATTGAATACAAAACACTTCGAAATAAAGTAAAAAAGCTTATTATCTCCAACAGACAAAATTACTTCCTTACACTCCAAAACAATAATAAAACAAATCCTCAGAAATTCTGGAAAGGTATCTCTACCCTCCTTAACCCCAGCAAACCACATACCCCAACCCCTGACCCAAATGCTCCAGATTTAGACTTAGCTACTCAATTTAACTCCTTTTTCATTGAATCTATTAGCAAACTAACCTCCTCATTCCCTAGTTCCACCTCATTATCTAATATACCCCCACCCTCCCCTGCCAACAATCTACCCTGCACTGCTGCTCCTCCCTCATTCCCATCTACTAACTCTCTATCCTCCACCTCTTCTCCTACTCTAACTGCCAACAATCTACCCTGCACTGCTGCTCCTCCCTCATTCCCATCTACTAACTCTCTATCCTCCACCTCTTCTCCTACTCTAACTGCCAACAATCCACCCTGCACTGCTGCTCCTTCCTCATTCCCATCTACTAACTCTCTATCCTCCACCTCTTCTCCTACTCTAACTGCCAACAATCTACCCTGCACTGCTGCTCCTTCCTCATTCCCATCTACTAACTCTCTATCCTCCACCTCTTCTCCTACTCTAACTGCCAACAATCTACCCTGCACTGCTGCTCCTCCCTCATTCCCATCTACTAACTCTCTATCCTCCACCTCTTCTCCTACTCTAACTGCCAACAATCCACCCTGCACTGCTGCTCCTTCCTCATTCCCATCTACTAACTCTCTATCCTCCACCTCTTCTCCTACTCTAACTGCCAACAATCTACCCTGCACTGCTGCTCCTTCCTCATTCCCATCTACTAACTCTCTATCCTCTACCTCTTCTCCTACTCTAACTGCCAACAATCCACCCTGCACTGCTGCTCCTTCCTCATTCCCATCTACTAACTCTCTATCCTCCACCTCTTCTCCTACTCTAACTGCCAACAATCTACCCTGCACTGCTGCTCCTCCCTCATTCCCATCTACTAACTCTCTATCCTCCACCTCTTCTCCTACTCTAACTGCCAACAATCTACCCTGCACTGCTGCTCCTTCCTCATTCCCATCTACTAACTCTCTATCCTCTACCTCTTCTCCTACTCTAACTGCCAACAATCCACCCTGCACTGCTGCTCCTTCCTCATTCCCATCTACTAACTCTCTATCCTCTACCTCTTCTCCTACTCTAACTGCCAACAATCCACCCTGCACTGCTGCTCCTTCCTCATTCCCATCTACTAACTCTCTATCCTCTACCTCTTCTCCTACTCTAACTTCCACATCATCCTTACCATCATCTAACACTCTCTCTCCCCACTCACCTCTATTCTCATTAAAACCTATACCTACTTCTACTATAAAGAAACTCCTTCTGAAACTGAAGCCATGCACTAACGCACCTGATAACATCCCTTCTTACTTTCTAAGCATAGCTGCTGAAGCAATTGCCTATCCCATAAGTATTCTAATCAACCACTCCATCCAAGAATGCACAGTACCCCAAATCTGGAAACAAGCCTTTATCATACCTCTGCATAAAGGTGGCAACAATTGTAATGTCAACAACTTCTGACCCATTGCTATCCTATCCCCCATTTCTAAACTTCTAGAAAAGTGTGTCCAACTTCAACTCTTACCACATCTCTTAGATAATAACCTTCTAACTCCTACACAACATGGATTTAGGCCAAATCATAGCATCATGCCAGCCCTCCTCTCCTATCTTGAAACTGTAAATAAAGCACTTGACTCTGGCCAAATTGTTGCTACCCTACTACTTGACCTCTCCAAGGCCTTTGACACTATCTCACACAGCCTGCTCTTAACTAAACTCACAAAACTTAACCTATCTCCCTCCTCTTTGCACTGGTTCTCCAGCTACTTATCTAATAGATACCAAGCTGTAAAATGGAAAAAGGCAACCTCCTCTTTTCTTAGTACCCCCACCGGAGTTCCCCAAGGCTCCATACTAGGTCCCCTTCTTTTCAAAATATTTATAAATGATTTCCGCAAATCTATTCCATTCTCACATATCATCCAATATGCAGATGATTCTACCATTATCTGCTCTGCCACATCTACCCCTATGCTCCTAAAGCTTACACAAGAAGCTTTTTCAATCACTGAGCAATGGATGAAAATAAACCACCTAGCACTCAATGCTTCCAAAACTAAACTAATGGTATTTACCCCCTCTAAAACTACTCCTTTCGATATAAGCACATTCTTGATTACTAGTCAAAATAACTCATTTCTAGAATTGGTGTCAGAAACCAAGTTACTTGGTGTCCTAATTGACAACCAGCTTAATTTCCACTCCCATCTACAACTAAATATCAAAAAACCCATCAAAAACTAGGTATGCTCTACCGACAAAATCAGTACCTTACAAGCACCTCTAAAATCACTCTCTCTTCTTCATTTCTTATCCCCTCCCTCCTCTACGGAGCACTACTCCTAACTAATCTCCAGTCCGCTCTAAAAAAACAACTTTCCTCTTGCTACAACAAAATTGCCAAGTTCGCTAACAGCCACAGGTCCTCTATCCACCACTGTTCTTCTCTCCAAAAACTTAATTGGCTAGAACCACCCAATCATCTCAGCTATACTCAGCTAAATCTTGCCCACAAGCTCATTTTTAACCCCTCTCTTTGTCCCTCCCTGACTTCTGCCTTTAAGATGCACTTACCTGATAGAGTTTTAAGGTCAAACAATCAAAACCTATTAGAGGTGCACAAACCAACTCATCCCCCAGGCAAATACTTACTATCCTATAACCTAGCACGCCTTTGGAACTCACTACCACCATCCATTCGCACCACCTCTAACCGTTATATTTTCAAAAAATCTCTTCACATACATCTAATGTCCCAGTGGGAATGTTCTTGCTCCCACCCCTCATAACTAACAAGGGCAATTTCCACCTTCCTTTCTCTCTCATGTTACTCCAGCAATTTTTCCTTATTAATACCCCATAACTCACAGTTTTTTCCATGGTATCTGTAAAGACTGTATTTGACTGTACCTTGTAAGATTACGCTCCTTACATAATAACTACTCTGGATCTTTATGCAATATTACTTATCACAGCCTAAAACACCTCAAATTATCATCACTTGACTGTATTGTTTGAAATGTTTCCTGAATTTTGTAATGATATGCTTGTATCTTTTTACATTTGTATATTTTATCATTAGTAATCTATTGTATGTACCTAGTTAGTTTGTTTGTTTTGTTTTTGGAGCTTTTCTCCCCAGGACTCCATTGAAAACGGGTTCATTTTGGCCCAATGGACTATCCTGGTAAACCAACTGCAAATAAATAAATAAATAAATAATTCCCCAGAGACATCTTTCCCCTTTTTCTGCCCTACTCACAGGCCATTGTTTCCTCTGTATATGTTTGCTTCATTGGTAGGGGTAGTGATGAAAAAAATATGTATTTATTTATTTTATATTTGTTTACCAGGATAGTCCAACTGGGTGGTTAACCCATTTTCAGGGGAGACGCGGGGGGGGGGGGCAAGTTACATTCAATCCATAGCTTGTTCAAAATACAGACATATGAAATCACGAATTATGGCAGAAGATAGCAAATATAGTAGAATGAAGACATTACCCTCTCATATTACCCAAACAGACCATATAAAGACATTTAAAGTAACATTAAAAACATATTTTCTAAATAACCTCACATGCAATTGCAAAACAAACAAGGCACCTTAAAACCTTCACTACTTAATACTAACCTACATACACAGTTCAAAATGACTACAACCATGACTTCAATGCAGCTCAAGTACCACTATTTCTGTTCTGCAAGAACTGCCATGTTTTTATGCAATGCCAACATTTAATAAAGAACTCATGTATTGTACTGTATTACCAGTTTTTGTCTAAGTTTTATAAGTCTGGTACATAGTGTATTTTAGATTTATGAATTTTTATGTTTTTATATTTTGTGTATTTTACAGTTATAAATTATAAGTTTCTATATTTTTCTCTGTAATTAATTGTGGAGCTTCTCTCCCCGGGCATCCACTAAAAATGCGTTCCTGATCCAGTGGACTTTCCCGGTCAACAAATGCCAATAAATAAATAAATAATACATTTGCTGGTTTTCCTCTGGTCTAGCCCCTAATTTAACACAGTTCTGCTCCGAAAATTCAAATCTGGACAAATTATCTTGGATGGTTTTACTGTTATTATTAGCATAGCCTTCATTTATGAACTTGCATACATTGTTGCTGTATTCCTCTCGCTCGTTCTCAACATTTTCTGCAGGTTCTGATCCAGTTACGGCTTCAAGATTTTTACTTGCTCTTTGCTCACTTCTAGGCCACATAAAAAAGTGGCCATTACTGAAATCAGATAAATCTCTCATAAGTTTCTTGTCTTAATACTCTCCATACGTATATCTAAAGCAGAGATATTAGAGTAGAGTTCATCAAGTTTGTCTGTAAATATTTCATCAACAAACTTGGATTCAATCTCTCTCTTTCTCTCTGTTGCAATTCAATGGAAGCAATCAATACTTTCTCTATTGGTTCAAAATGTTCAGTCAGCAATTTCAGATAGTTAAAACTCGTTTCAATATTTAGTAGTTGCCATTTCTTCAGAAGATCTGGATGCGAGCTACAATAAGTGGGCATAACAAGAACACATAACCTCTAAGTATGACTTTAAAATGAATACAGGCTTCCATATGAAACTGTTGCCATTGTAACTTTTTTTAATTTAAAAAGTGCAGTTTCTAATGTCCAATAAGATTGCATAAAAGGTATCATATCTGTCATCTTCATATCGACTGTTTTGTTTTGTATTTCTTCAAGTTTCAAATGCAGTTAAGGATTCATAGTGTTTGTATTGAAATCCCTTATTGCGAGTGTTTTCCCATTTGAATGTGGATGGTAATCCAATTCACTACTCTCTCTGCCTTCAACCATGTGCGGTTCTCATTTTCATTTTGTAGCTTATTAGTAGTGGTATGGCATCATGGTTCAATGGTATAGATTATTCCACTGTATTCAGCACTTATTATGGCAGCCACAGTGGTGCAGCAGTTAGCATTGCCACGTCACAGAAAGAGGTTCTCCGGTTCGATCCTCGGCTGGGGTGCCTTCTGTGCGGAGTCTGCATGTCCTCCCTGTGGTTGCGTGGGTTTCCTCCCGGTGCTCCGGTTTCCTCCCATATCCCAAAGACATGCTGTAGGTGGATTGAACACTCTAAATTGGCCTTAGGTGTGAGTGTGTGCATGTGTGTGCCTTCTGTGGAAGGTTGGGCGCCGGGCTGGAAACTCGACACTGTAAAACTCCACTGCCAATCATGAGCGGACGGTGATCCGCTGTGGTGACCCCTAACTGGGAAAAGCCAGAAGAAGAATTCAGCACTTATTACACTGATCATTGAGTATAATGCCCCTTTTGGTATGTACCTTTTTAGACACTTGACATAACTTGAATGCCCACAGTCTTTTCATTTCAAGAAAAATCAATGGACTAAATCCTAAGAGCTACACTGATCATTATAAAGGTTTTTAGCTATTCTTGGTACCATACACACTGCTGAGGTTGACCTCAGCCTCACAGACAGAGACTCAACAGACCCTATCCTCTCAGATCTACTGCCCATCTATAAGTTCAGTGTTGGCATAAATGTTGCTAAGGAGATCTTAATCTCTTCTGGGACATAAATAGATAATTTTGGAGGGACTGATATGTCTTATAGAGAATTCCACCTCCTTGGAATCTTCTTCCTGTCAACATAAACCAATGTACTTTTACTCTACTGAGATGCAACAGTTATCCCACTCCACAAAGGGGAAGCCACCACTGATCCCGGGAACTATAGACCTATTAGCCTGACGAGCCTGGTCTGCAAAGCTATGGAACGTATCATCATGGAACTCATAAACAAAGACAATGGTAACCTCCAAACTCTGGATCCCACCCAGTTCAGGTTTGTGAAAGGCAGATCATGCCTCCTGAACCTGATCAACTTCTTTGAGGCAGTCACCAAAGCCATAGATAAGGGTAAGGTGGTTCACACAGCCTATCTTGACCTCACCAAGGCTTTCGACACCATCCCCCATTCTGGAATTATAGCTAAACTCAATAAACTAGGCATAAATCCCTATGTCACAAGATGGGTTGCCAACTGGCTCACTGACAGAACCCACACTGTAAAAGTTGTAGACTCCAAATCTGACCTCAAACCAGTGACGAGTGGAGTACCACAGGGTTCTGTCCTGGGACCGCTCCTGTTTGGTATCTACTTCTCTGAAGTACAGGTTAACACAGAAGGCCTCTGGCTGATGAAATTCGCAGATGACTGCAAACTAGGAGCCATAGTCAAGTCCCCAAATGATGTGAACATCCTACAGAAGGGCCTCTCTGAGACAAATGCCTGGTGTCAGAGCCATGGCCTCAAGCTCAATGCCAAAAAGTGCAGTGTCATCCCCTTTGGTAAAAACTCTGTACCCATGAACTACCACATAGGCAGCAATCTACTTAACAATGAATGCGTGATAAGAGACCTTGGGACCCAGGTGGACAGTAGTCTCTCCTTTGATAGTCACATTGCCACAGAAGTCAGGAAGTCCTTCTACGTGGCACACCTCATCATAAAAGGGTTCTCATCCAGGAAAAAAGAGGTCATCGTTCCCCTCCACTCGACACTCATTAGACCCACTATAGAGTACAATGCCTCTTTTGGAATGTACCTCACAAGACATCTGCAGCAGCTGGAAAGGCCACATAAGTACCTCACAAAGAGGATTACTGGACTCAAACAAATGCCCTACACTGACTGCCTCAAAAAACTCCAGCTTTACTCCGTAGCATATCGCCTACTCAGAGGTGATCTCTGCCTAACATATAAAGCTATGTCAAACCCAGAGCTGTTGGACATGCTACACCTAAAGAAATCCCAATCCCTCCAAGCTATACACTCTAGGGACCTAAACCTTGTCACCACAATAAACAGGACATGCTGGAGGGATAGATTCCTATCCCAAAGACTTCCCATACTCTGGAACAGGCTACCCATCTATGTCAAGCAAAGTTCTTTATTAGCAACTCTTCAAGAAAAATATTGATGAGTGGATGGGAAATAGGAAATACACCCCGGGAATCACTTCTGTGTCTCTGCTCAACAGTGGCACAGGAAAATAACTTTCTTGGGTGGCGTAAGCCAGGGAACCTTGTTGGCTAGGCTTGCGTAGGCCCTTGGGCCAATAGCCTAGTACCTACCTATGAACCTATGAACCTATGAATGAATGAATGAATGGGAAACCAGAAATTCATCCCTGGAGTAGCAGCCTTGTCCCATATAAAAAGCGATAAAATGCAAATGTTCTACCTGCTGTGGGTTATTCCTATTTTAAATTACAAGAGCTAATAAGACTTCAGACTTTTAAAGAACCTTCACGGTCAACAGCCCAGTATGAAATTATGAAACTATGAAACTATGTTGTTGTTGGGGAAAATATGTTAGATTCTGTTGAGATACAACAAAATGGACTTCAAAAAAGAGTTGTGATGACCAGCTAAATTTTGTTACAAAACTGTGGCGTACTTGAATGAAAGTGTTTTACATTAAAGTATTCCTGAAATTAGAAGCAAGTGGGTATTTTTTCAGTTATTTGTAACAACTGTGTGAAGAAAAGTTGAAACACTGATGGTGATAATTTAAGGTCTGAAGATTCAAAGATAGTTCAAATAAATAATTTTGAAGAGCTTAATTTGTTTCAAAAACCATTGATGGTTTTCAAACATCAAAAGCTGACAGAAATGGTAATGGAGATCATTTTGGAGAAGGTGGCTACACAGCAAGTGGACATCCAGGAACACTAAGTGACAAATTGAGCACTAAAAGAAAAAGTCTGGGATTTGTTTGAGATGTGTAATTACAATGTTGAAGGCACTAAGAGGACCAAAACAAATGATGCTTTACCTCAAAGGTTACAAACTTATTTTAATGCTATGATTTTGGAACAGGTAGACTTTCAAAAGGAGGAGGTCAAGGAAGTGCAAAATTTTGCAGAAACTTTCATGGTTAAAATTAGAAAAGTATAAAAGCAACATCCAGATGTTGTTGTTATTAAACCCAGAGAATGTATAACAAAACTAGAGGAAGCTGTTTCTGAACCCAGAGATGAAATAGATTATCATAAGATGAGCTGCCAGTTGTGTGTAGTTTTCAAGAAATTCACCGATGGTTACTGGCTGAATTTCAGCAACTGCAAAGCCGTCAAAGTAAAACAGATCAAGAGCACATTAGAACAGTTGGAGCGAACAGTAAGTTTGCAAGTGGAAATGAAACTGATTCAGGTACAAGCAAGCAAGCAGTTGGGTTATAACAAAGAATTATTTTAATTATATAGGAGTAACAATAAAACCTGGATGATTTAAAGAAAGGGAATGAAAAACTGAAGATATGGAAAGGCATGATTTTCAGAAATAGTTAAGAAACTACTGGGGAAAAAAGAGAAATTAAAAGGATAAAATATGAACAAAGTGATTTTGTGCTTGAAAAAAAGAAGTCAAGTACAGGTTCAGGTTTAGGTTGCATGATTTACAGCAGTAAATAGAAATACTGCAGGTTATTCTTGAATTAAAAACAAACAACCAGAACTGGCAAACTGATAATGAGTTGTTAAAGGCAGAGATCTAAGAGACTGAGAATAAAAGTAAGAACTGCATAATAAATCTAATTTGTGACAGTGAAGGGGTCAGGGAGACCACTGCCTTTAAATTAATATAAAATGTCCTGGCTTATCCAACAAAATAAGTTCATGGGTAGATGAACACAAATTAGTTCCTTTTTTTGTGAAATATCAAAAGAACAGTTGGTATGATGCAATGCAAAATATGAGAAAATTGAACCTAATGCAATAGGCAGTACATTCAGAATGCATAATAAAAGTGTTAAATGAACATGAACTCTGTCAATGCACTACAGACAACTGAAGCAATGGTACATGAAAAGATCTGGAGGCAAAATATAAAACTCAAAGCAAGGTTTATGAGACAGCTCTGAAGACAAAGACACGTCATATGGTAAAAGCTCACACTGAGGGCATATCGTAAAGTATACATGGTGGTGGTCCTCATATCCAAGACAGTATCCGATGTCAGTCTAAAGTTACCTCGGTAAGAAAGATAGAGCTGTCAGAGAGAGACACGTACACACACACACACACACACACACACACACACACACACACACACACACACACACACACTCGCACGTACATGCACCCACATGAGCACACACACACTCACATGCACATGCGCACACATGAGCACACACACACACACACACACACACACACACACACACACACACACACACACACACACACACACACACACACACACACACACACACACACACACACACACACACACACACACACACACACACACTGTCAGTAAAGGTATTATCCCAATTATTAAAGAGAAAGTTAGCATTCTGGCAATTCCTGTGTTCGATTTGGGTTAAACATATTACATAGTGGTGAAAAAGGATTAAAGCTGCAAGGCTCAAGGTGCAAGAGAAAGGCAGAGTCAAGGGAGAGCCTTCAGCTAAACACACTGAAAAACCTTCAGAAACAGTTATTTATTTTATTTTATTATTTTACATTTGTTGACCGGGATAGTCCGACTGGATACATGTCCATTTTCAGCAGAGGCCCGGGGACAGTAGCTCCAAACTTACAAACAGATAAAGACAAGCAAGTTACAGTATATGCACAAACATATTGTATTAACATACAAGTTACAGTCTCACATTTCAAGCTTATGAAGAATACAGTTTATATACAGAAATATATACAAATATGTTACAATTTCTCTTATCAAACCTATAGGTGCAGATTATATACAGAGTATCTGCAAAGATATTACAGTTTCTCTTTTCAAACCTTTTACTGTAAGAGGTTAGTTGCTATGAATAAGAACTTGCAGGGATATGGAAGTAGATGAGGCTTTAGTAAGAGTTAGAGCAAGGAAATAACCAATGAGTTTTAAAATACCAGGTAAGGAAATAACCAGTGAGTTTTAAAATACCAGGTAAGGAAATAACCAGTGAGTTTTAAAATACCAGGTAAGGAAATAAACAACGAGTTTTAAAATACCAGGTAAGGAAATAACCAATGAGTTTTAAAATACCAGGTAAGGAAATAACCAGTGAGTTTTAAAATACCAGGAAAGGAAATAACCAGTGAGTTTTAAAATACCAGGTAAGGAAATAACCAGTGAGTTTTAAAATACCAGGTAAGGAAATAAACAACGAGTTTTAAAATACCAGGTAAGGAAATAACCAATGAGTTTTAAAATACCAGGTAAGGAAATAACCAATGAGTTTTAAAATACCAGGAAAGGAAATAACCAGTGAGTTTTAAAATACCAGGTAAGGAAATAACCAATGAGTTTTAAAATACCAGGTAAGGAAATAACCAGTGAGTTTTAAAATACCAGGTAAGGAAATAACCAGTGAGTTTTAAAATACCAGGTAAGGAAATAAACAATGAGTTTTAAAATACCAGGTAAGGAAATAACCAATGAGTTTTAAAATACCAGGTAAGGAAATAACCAGTGAGTTTTAAAATACCAGGTAAGGAAATAACCAATGAGTTTTAAAATACCAGGTAAGGAAATAACCAGTGAGTTTTAAAATACCAGGTAAGGAAATAACCAGTGAGTTTTAAAATACCAGGTAAGGAAATAACCAGTGAGTTTTAAAATACCAGGTAAGGAAATAACCAATGAGTTTTAAAATACCAGGTAAGGAAATAAACAATGAGTTTTAAAATACCAGGTAAGGAAATAACCAATGAGTTTTAAAATACCAGGTAAGGAAATAAACAATGAGTTTTAAAATACCAGGTAAGGAAATAACCAATGAGTTTTAAAATACCAGGTAAGGAAATAACCAATGAGTTTTAAAATACCGGGTTAGATTTTTTTTTTAACTGATTAAGGGAGGGGTTCTGAGTAAGGTCAGATGGGAGTGAATTCCAGGTTTTACCTACTGAATTTGCAAACAAAGATTCTCCAGATAGGTTGTTAGCTTTAACAGATTGAAGCAAAAGTTTTGTAGTGGAACGAAGAGGCCTAGCATTTTTGTAGGGATGGATAATGTTTTTAAGGTTATTACAGTATTAATGTAGGGTGCTTTTTAAGTAGAATATAAGGAGGCAGCCTCATGTGTTAGCATTGAATATAACTTGCAGGGTTTAAATATTAGAGGCATGATGCACAGACAGCAGGAGGCCTATTGTAGAAACTGAGTACACTCTGTGTGAATCCACATGGCAAGAGAAGTAGAGTAGGCCAGGCAGAGGATGGGGAATGAAATCCCACTACGAGATAATTGAATAACCTGGGCTGAGTTGATCTGGAGTATTCCAGGTACTACAAACATCAAAGAAATGTTGCTAGTGAAAGTATTTTATGCTGAATAAGTTGAGGAAAGCTATTTCTGTGTATTAGTTAAAAGTCTTTAATAAAAGAGAGCATTTTGAATAACAATCAGACTGTTTTATGACTGAAGAGAGTGCAGTATACCATTTTATACACACACACACACACACACACACACACACACACACACACACACGTATATATATATATATATATATATATATATATATATATATATATATATATATATATATATATATATATATAAAAGAAATGAACTTTGTGACAATAAACAGTAAATCACACCAACAACTCTTGTAGAACTTTAGCGCTTTCATCTTATTTATTATCAAGACTTCTTCAGAAAGACATGTTTCATAAGTATGAGCAACCATTTTCAGTTCCTTTAAATACATTAGTTCTAGAAGGCTATTTAAATTAACAACAGTTCCTTTCCAATAGTAAAGTGTGAACAAGGAGGGTGCTGTGTGCATTTTCATTAACATTACAATCGCAGTTACATAAGGTAAATTGGTCAGACAGTAATAGCCTTGTGGTGCCGTGTGCATACTAAAAGGGATCGTGTGCAAAAAGGGATCGTGTGCAAAAAGGGATTGTGTGCAAAAAGGGATAGTGTGCAAAAGCAAAAAAAAAAAAAAATTAAAAATATGGGGGAACCGGGAAGGATGAGAGTCATGCTGTGATGATTCTAATATAAACACGTAACTTGTGAGTCTTTGCCTCCAAAGGTAAGTAAAGAAGGGAACGGAGGAAGGTGGAGGAGTCAGGTAGAGAGTCCTACTATGCTTTGGTATACGTGTGTGTGTGTGTGTAGAGTAATGTGTGGGTATGCCACCTGATGGGGGAGTGGGAGGAATGCAGTGTGGACTTGAGGAGGGGCTGTTAGGGGGCCGCCCATGACAAGGAGTGTGGAGCATATGAATAAAAGAGTGTCCCAGAAGACTGTCAGTGTGGATGGTACCACCTGTGGGCTGGTTCAGATGGTATCACCCCTTGAATGGCTGTGAGAAAAGTGAGACCGGGGGATAGTTGCTGGGGTCAGCGGGGGCTAGCCTGGTGACTGGGAGCATGTGTGTAGGGGGTATGGGGGAGTCAAAAGTCAGAGAGAGAGAGAGAGGAAACACATTATATTCACTTGCACAGTTGTAAATCCATAAACACATTAAATCCACTTGCACAATTCTTCAAACCCTCTTGCACAATTCTTCAAACCCTATCACATTTCAATCTCTATACCATTTAAGTGCACATTTAATGTTCAGTGTCTCGTTGAGACCTGGATAGACATCAGCACTCAGTTCTAGCTGCCATTTTAATTCCCGGACTTGCAGGAATGTGTCCGTGTCCCCTACAAATTCTGTTATTTTTTTCCAGCGCTGTGAATTTGAATCCTGTAAAGTTTGGGCAAATAGCACTGTGTTTAGCCAAGGCATTCAAACTGTCCTGTTTGTGTATTGCTGCAGTGTGTTCTTTAATACGGCTACTCAGCTTCCTGTTCATTTTGCTGATATAGAAATTCCCACCATGTTCACAGAAAGCACAGTAGACTACATTTTTTGTGTTGCAGTCATAGTGGTCATGTAGACTGACAGTTCTGTTGCAGTGCGGGAAGGTGACATTGTTGTCTTTTCATATGTGTACACAGGCAACACACTTGCCGCAGTCAGACATTCCAGGTTCTGTTGATACGTCGCTCTGTGGGGATGGGCTTTTATTCCTTATTTTGCTGATATAGAAATTCCCACCATGTTCACAGAAAGCACAGTAGACTACATTTTTTGTGTTGCAGTCATAGTGGTCATGTAGACTGACAGTTCTGTTGCAGTGCGGGAAGGTGACATTGTTGTCTTTTCATATGTGTACACAGGCAACACACTTGCCGCAGTCAGACATTCCAGGTTCTGTTGATACGTCGCTCTGTGGGGATGGGCTTTTATTCCTTATTTTGCTGATATAGAAATTCCCACCATGTTCACAGAAAGCACAGTAGACTACATTTTTTGTGTTGCAGTCATAGTGGTCATGTAGACTGACAGTTCTGTTGCAGTGCGGGAAGGTGACATTGTTGTCTTTTCATATGTGTACACAGGCAACACACTTGCCGCAGTCAGACATTCCAGGTTCTGTTGATACGCCGCTCTGTGGGGATGGGCTTTTATTCCTCTCGAATGCACCACCAAAAGAAGAGGTTCATTTGAAACAGAAGTTAGGGGATGTCCCAAGTAACTTTGTCAGACCTTTTTCTCCTCCCAAGATGTCCCAATTGTTGGTGATGACCCCTCTGATTCCAAACATATCCGTGGAAATTGGAAGGGGGAAACTTGACACCCAGTCCTTTTTGTTCGGTCTGTTCTGTGCCCTTGCTGTGAATCCCTTTTCCAGGATCGGTGGGTACCTGGAGTGTCTGTGCTGTATGATCTCTTGGAACAAGTTGTCCACTAGATACTCTGGGATCTTAACTAGATCTTCTGTTAAGCTGAACACATTGAACTTCAAAGGACTGTCTGTTACATAATTCAGTTTTATTTCCCCTTTTTTTCATGGTTATGCAATTCTGGAGTTAGTATGTTTAATTTTTGGAGGTGTGGGTGTAAGAGCTGAAAAAAAGTAAAAGTTTTTTTTCTAATTAAATTATTTGAAATAGTGACTAATGCAATCACCAGTGAGGTTGCTCAATGTTGTTTGTTTCAAACAGGATTGGGGATTATTCATTTCATAGTCACATATAATGGTACCTGAAATCTCTATGGTCCCAGCAACATCTATTTAAGCTGACAGTGAACGAGTTTTGCAGTACAACACTGCTGATACACTGCATTTTTGTGAGTCTTTATTGTAACTTGCTGTATGAATTACTACCCTGTTACACTTGTGTCTCCAGCATAGCTGGTGTGTGTGTGTGTGTGTGTGGGGGGGGGGGGGGGGCTACATGAAACAATAAAACCCAAACAGTGATTGGACTGTGGTGGGGAAGGTAAACTGCAAACATTGAAAGTAATGGGGCACCAAGAAAAGTGGGTCACACTAGTGAATGGGCAATGGTGGCTACAAAAATATTAAGTAAAGACCACTGAGTGTTTGGCCTTTGACTCCATTGTACCTGAGGTCAACCTGTTGGTGTAAATCCATCATTTATTCAAATACTGTACTTCGTTTGTCAGATATAACTTTATGGATGTATTTGGGGTTCAGCTATTGGTACAAGGTGATACACAGCATTTTTCTAGATTAGCTGAATTTATTTTTCTTTATATTTTTTGATAGTTTTGGAACTTCTTCTTTCCACACTGTTCTCTGTTCATCTGGTGACTTGTCACTTGCCAGTTTGTTCTTGAGAAACAGGTGGTATCTTCCTGAAATCCTATTGTACTTAGGTCTTTTTTTACCTGTGCACTGCACGTGAGGATGCTTTGAGAACCTGAGTGAACAACCATAAACTCCTCTCATGCTCTCTTTGATTCTTCCTCTGCAAACTTGGAACATTAGGAGTGTGGTGGAGAACAGGAAACCATTCCTTATTTTACTCCATGAAATGGGCAAGCTGTCCATTTGAACATTAGTTGCTCATTCCCATTTGCCAATCATTTGACTGGGATGCTAGTAGAATCCAAATTCCATTAATTTAGGGGGCCCCTATCTCTGTGCCAGTGATCTAGGCCCAGTTTTTCATTCTGCGGCCTGATGATTACAGTCAGGACTTTACATTGTTATCACTCCTCTTGATACATGAATAGCAGCATTTACATCTAATGTATGACTGTCTCTTCTAAACAAATGAATGTAAAATATGACTCTCTATGTGAGGGGGCCTGATGAACAGGCTTTACTGACAGCTACTAAGGAGGTCTTCCAATAATCTGCTTGGTTGCAAGAGAGTCTGTGGCAGCAAAATCAACTCAGCTGAACACTCACGTTCATATCAATGCAGACTTGCATGAGACTATTTTTGTCTATCTGGACAGCAGCTGAAAAAATGGGATTCTCTGACTTTACAGAAAGGTTGGACTGTACAAAACTGGGTCAAGGACTTGTTCCGTGTGCTCATACATTCCTAGGTTCATATGAAATCACTAGGCAATTGATGAGGTCGATCATCAGTAGTCTGACCACCAGCGTTGCCACTATTTACTATCCCTTTGTGAGCTGGACTTATTCATTTGTCATGGCTCTGTTCTAAAGAGATTAGGAGGCAACTGTTTTAATATGAAGGAGATGTCTGTCTTAGAAGAGAGAAAATCTTTGGGACAAGTAACTGTCCCATCAGCAGCTCCTGTTTATGTTTCAGTAGAGATTTAGTTTTGTGTTATGGCTGTTTGTTGTTTTATAGCTTTTGCAAACATGTAGTAAGGCATGCAGGACTTCAAGGCAACTGTCACTCCATAAAGAGTCCTTATCAAATGGAAAAGGGGACGCAGCTTTATGGCATTCTTCACAGCTCTTTTTTTAGTGGGAAAATCTTGGATTTGTTTACATTCAATCAGGTGTTTTAGACAGGTGCATGCTGTAGGGAGTATTATATTCTAATATGAGCATAATAAGAGAGAGGTAGAGAAGACTGATAACATATATGGACCTAACTGACATACCTTTGCTAATCATCTGGGCTAGCCAGAAGGATTTTCTAATGGCAGTAGATCTATAGTGGTTGAAGCAGAGTTAATTGTCTACAACAGTGCCAAAAACTCTGGTAATTTTGAGGGGGAAGTGCCATTTATTTTGTAAGTTTGTGAGACGTGATACCACATTTTTTGCATTTAACTTTAAACAATGGACCTGCTATCACTGGTTTGTATATGTTGCGCCCTCTTCTAGGATCTGGGAGTCCACTGGAAAGCTGATGACAGCTCTACATATGCAAACATCTATAAACTGGGTTTGCCAAAGACACTTAACATCAGTCTTAAACCAGAGAAGTAAATAACAAACACGAGTCGACCTTATATGAGTTCTGGGGGGCCCCCGGTATAAACTGACACAATTTTATCATATACCCTTGTAATATTTAAAGTTCATTTGTAACCGGTTTGTTAGCAAATACTTTGATCTTTAGAACTTAAATTGCTGGAGATATTTTCTGTTATACAAAGTATCTATTTTCTATAAGTTGTTGACATCATTATTTGCATTCTGTATTCACTGATAATGAATCTATTGATGTCTGGCTTTAAAGGTTTTGATTTCTTGCCCTTTCAGGTGTATGCGTGATAGAGACAGACTTCATTTGTAAATCACTTGCTGATAATGCTTTTGTTTTTCTCCTGGATACTTTTCCCAGTCATACTCAGCTTGTATATTCCCCATACTAGGGATGTACCTAGTACAGTACAGGGCCCTCTATCCAGGCGGGTCATCAGTCCAGCAGCCATGAGGGTTCTTTCTGCCCTTGTCTGTATCTGTGTCTTCAGCAGTGTTTACTGGTGATGTGCATCCTCATTCCCTGACTCAGACAAATCTGGTTTTCTCATCAGACCAGGATGTATGGAATCTTTTCTAGCTTATCCTAGAAAATGGTACACACCCCATAACAGCTTTGTTTCATCTCATATGCAAGCATATGCATCTCAGATGGCTTAGTGGTAAGTCCCATGACTATAGTGTGCATGGTCCAGGGTTCAACACCTGTGATGCTTTACAAATGTTTTTCTGGGAGGGTGGCCTAATGGTTAAGGTGTTTGCCTTACAAGCACAAGGTGTGGGGTTTGAGTCTCACAAAGATAATTGGCTAGGCTTAAAATGGCTTGCAAGGGCAATTAGCTTAGTACTAATCTATGAACCTATGAACCTAAGCTACCGGGGACCCCTCTTGTGGTGCCCTAATTTGTCCCTTGGTGATGGATGTGGGCACTCACATCATTGCGTCGATATGCTCCACTCCCACCAGATGTGCACATGCTTCAATGTGTATCCTTTACATGGGGGGCCCCTCTTGTGTGGCCCTAATTTGTCCTTTGGTGATGGATATGGGCACTCACATCATTGCGTCGATATGCTCCACTCCCAACAGATGTGCACATGCTTCAATGTGTATTTTTTACATGGGGGGGCCCCTCTTGTGTGGCCCTAATTTGTCTCTTTGTGATGGATATGGGCAGTCACATCACTGTGTCGATATGCTCCACTATGTACCCTTGACAAGAGTTACTGATATCATCTTGGAATCATCAAGCCACTCCCCTTTCCCATGTCTTGCCTCCAAGCCTCTGCATGGAGACATGCAAATGGATGTAGGATACCACATCCCTCTGCCTAGGATGGGGGAGTTGAAGGTCAGCTCATTTTGCATCCTCCTCCATCTGGCACTTTCAGTAATTGAGCTACTGGTGGAACTTGTGTCATATGGGTCATAATCAGGGTATTATGTCTCTATGCGTATGAGTCAGAGTGCTGATAATGGTCTTTACTTTTAGACTTCATCAGAGAGTACTGTTAACTTTGATTTCCTGTTCTAATAATACATGCTATAATATGCATTGCCCTTGCCTGCAAATGCTTTGCTGATTCCTAATTCTTAAGTAATAACTGCTTAACACATGTAACACTTAAGTAATAAATTCAGTATTGTGGTCATCTTGTTTTTTTTTTGAAAATGTATGTTTTTACAATGTGCATTTGTAGGAGTGTGTTGTTATCTTAGAAATAAAATTGTTGCTTAAGAAGTACAGTGTCTGTGTAATGACAATGAATAATTATTTTACAGTTTTATGAATTTCTGTGTAATTACAGTGTGTCCTGTAGGTACTATATATGTAAAGATGGGATTTTTGTTCTTTGCAGGCACTGATGAAAATGTGTACATGCTAATATCTCACTTTATTGTACTTCTTAAACTATTATTCCTACTTCTAATTAGCACAAACAAATTACTTTTCCATCTCTACTTCTCTGTTAACTCCTCTTATTCCTCACTCTACTGTATTTCTTAAATTACTTCTACTTATCTTGTACACCACTCTTCTATTTGTAAAGTCTCATTACAAAGCTTGTAAATTTAATGTTTGTCAATATCAGTACACATTTTATTTTCTATTATGCTATGTATTCACTGAAACTGCATTATGTGTTTGTTATTGTGAACACTGACTGCATTAAAAATGATATGTTGGAGCTTTTCTCTCCAGGCCTCTTCTAAAAATGGGCACCTGTGTCCAGTCAGACTTTCCCAGTAAACAAATATTAATAAATACATACTATGGAGTTCATAGGTTCATAGGTTCATACTAGGCTATCTGCCCTAGGGCATTTATAAGCCTAGCCAAAGTATGTTTGGCTTTCGCCACCCATTTTAAATTAATTTTGCTATGCCTTTTTTGAGGTTAGTATACTGTGCCTCTGTCTAACAGTGACACAGAAGTGATAGCCGGGGTAAACCTACGATCTCCCATCCACTCATCAAGACTCCTCTTGAAGAGAGTCAATGTGGGACTCTGCCTAACCTGGACTGGGATTTTATTCCAGAGTGAAGGGAGCCTCTGGGTTATGAATCTGTCCCTCCAGCATGTCCTATTTATTTCAGTGCTGAGGTTCGAGTCTCTCGAGCGCATAGCTCGATGGGATTTGGATTTTCTGAGGTGCAGCATGTCCATTAATTCTGGGTTGGACATGGCTTTATATGTCAGGCACAGATCGCCTCTGAGCAGGCAGTATGCCATTGAGTAGAGCTGGAGTTTCTTTAACCGGGCAGCATATGGCATCTGTTTGAGCCCTTTGATCTTCTTGGTGAGGTACTTTTGGGGTCTTTCCAGTTGCTGCAGGTGTCTGGTAAGGTACATCCCAAAAGGGGCATTGTACTCAATTATGGGCCTGATGAGGGATGAGTAAAGAGGCACGATGACCTCCCCTGATCTAGATGTGAATCCCTTCATGATTAGGTGGGCTATATAAAATGTTTTTCTAACCACTTTGGCCACGTGGTTGTCAAATGAGAGATTGCTATCAACTTGGGTCCCCAGGTCCCTAATGACTTCTTCTGTACTTAATGGATTACCACCTATGTGGTAATTTGTGGGCACTTTGTTTTTGCCAAAGGGGATGACTATACACTTTTTGGCGTTTAGCTTGAGGCCATGGCTCTGGCACCAGTTGTCTGTTTCTATGAGGCCCTTTTGGAGGATGCTTGTGTTGGCTGGAGAGTTGATTATGGTGCCCAGTTTGCAGTCATCTACGAACCTGGTCAGCCACAGTCCTTCCGTGTTGGCCTGTACCGCCGAGAAATATATACCAAACAAGAGAGGTCCCAGGACTGAGCCTTGTGGGATGCCACTTGTAACTGGTTTGGAGTCTGACATCGCACCAGCAATTCTAACCATGTGGGTTCTGTCCTTGAGCCAATTTGCAACCCATCTAGTGACATAGGGGTTTATATTTAAGCTGGTGAGCTTATCTATAATGCCCGAGTGGGGTATTGTATCGAAGGCTTTTGCAAGGTCCAGGTAGGCTGTGTGGACCACCTTCCCCTCATCAATGGCCTTGGTGACTGTTTCAAAGAAATTGACCAGGTTTAAGAGGCAGGATCTGCCCTTAACAAAGCCAAACTGGGTAGGATCCAGTGACTGTAGGTCCCCAATATCTTTATTTATGAGGTCCATGATGATCCTTTCCATAGCTTTGCAGACCAAGCTAGTCAGGCTTATGGGACGATAGTTTCCAGGATCCGTTGAGACACCACCTTTGTGGAGAGGGACCACTGTTGCTGTACGCCACTCTTTGGGTACATATCCTGTAGTAAGGCTAAGATTAAACAGTAGTTTTATGTTTGGGTTTAGCTCTTCTTGGAGTTCATGTAGGACGCAGCCCGGGACATCATCTGGTCCCATTGATGCTGTGTTTTTTTCATTTGGAGAGGGCGGCTCTTACCTGAGCATCTGAGATGTCAGGGGGGCAGCACTCTGTTGGGATAGATATTTGCCCTTTTGGTGGGGAGAGGGGGGAGAAATTTGCACTGAACCTGTCAGCTGGGATGCTGGCAATGTCTGTGGGCTCGGTGTATTTTTTGTCATTTTGGACTAATTCTGAGCATATCTGGGAATTCCTACCCAGGTTCCTAACATAACTAAAGAAAGCCTTGTGATTATCCTTAGTGTCCTGTGCAATTTTTCTCTCGAAGCTGGCCTTAGACAATTTTATGAGTGCCCGTAGTTTTTTGCTAATACTGATCAGAGATGCCTTGCCTTTTTGGGATTTTGCTCTATCATGTAGTAGCTTCCTCCTTCTATTGTATAGTTTGTTTATGGCTGGGGTCCACCAGACAGGACGTCTGCCTTTGGAGGATTGGGTCTTGGTTTTATTTGGGATTGCATGATCCATGCATTCCTGAAGGTGTTCATAGAATGCGTTTATAAAGGATTCCGCGGTCTGGGCCGTATTTTCCACAGGCCCGGGGGCTTTGAAGGTTTTCACCTCGGTTTTGAGGTGTGTGAAATTTGCTTTAGAGAAGTTTTTCACTGTGGTTTTCTGGGCAGGGGGTGGGGTCGGGCTGTGAATATCCAGTGAGATTAGTTTATGGTCTGATCTTACCAGTGAGGGATACACTTCTAGTCTGGAGCATAGTGTCCCCATGTTGGTGATGATCAGGTCCAGTATGTTTTCCCCTCTTGTGGGAGTGGTAACAAGTTGTTTCATAGCATTTGAGTTTATAAATTCTAGGAACCTTTGGGCTAGGGTGTTGGAGCTAGAGTAATGCTCCCAGTCTATGTTTGGGTAGTTGAAGTCACCCAATATAATGGTGTTTGGAGAGACCTTCATATTTTCCAGTATTCTCAGGAAGGCCAAGTGGGGTTCCTGTGTTTGGGAGGGTGGTCTGTAGCAGGCTATAAACTGGAAGGCAGTTTTACCCACAGTTAGTTGCATATGGATAGTATCTGATGCTTTGTGCTGTTCCACCAACCTGGAGGTGTGGGAATCTTTGACGAATATTGATACTCCCCCTCCTTTTGTGGTTTGGTCCAAGTTTTGGGGCCGAAAAGCATGGTATGAGGTATAACCTGGTAGTGCTGGAGTGCTCTCGGGAGCCTTGAACCAGGTTTCTGTTACTGCACAGATATCGATGTTCTCCATGCTAAGGAGAGTTTCGAGTGCGTGCATCTTGAGGTTTAGACTTCTGGCGTTGAGTAGCATTACTCTTAGTTTCGTATCCCTTGTGATATCTATGGAGGTGGGTTTGTCTTTTGAGCCTTGCCTAAAAAAGGCACGATGGGGGTAGCAAGAGCCTTTGCCAATATCCGAAAGCCCAGGGGTGACAGGTGCAAGCCGTCCCTAGCGAAGCATTGTGGCTTGTCGAGCATGTCATCCCAGGCTGACAGGCATTGGATCCCCTTTGAATGACACCAACACTTAAGCCAATTGTTGAAATTGATCATCTTGTCTTCATATTGTGGCATCATTCTTGGTGAGGGTAAGATGCTACTCAAGGTCAGGGTCATACCGGTTATGCTATCATCTCTAACATTCAGCAGATTTTGAAATCTATGTGATGCTTTGAATATCCACTAACATTTAAGAGACTGTGAATGGACATTAAAACATATATTGTACCATATCTGTAAGGAAATTCTTAATCTCCTGCAAAAGTAAAGCATTAAGCTGTATTTATCTGAGCTGTCAGAGTGACATTTTTTGCACTAGAAGCTATGTCTACTGAACTCTCACGTTTCATGTAATTTATACAGCTGCCAATTCAAACATGTTCTCCAATGTTACTATAGGCAAGAGGCAGCAATACTTACATAACAATTTCATTCTATGTTCTTGATGGTAGAAAAACTGTCTTGTTTGCACTTCGTGTATTTAACAGTCTTTCTCTTCTTCATTCCTGTTTTCCCACTCACCCCTTTTCCATAACCCTCATATCCTTTTTATGCTTCCGTGAATTCTCTCTTTCTCTCTGCCACCATTTCCAGTAGTCCAATACATGGTTATACAACCCTCTCAATGAAGAAATGCTGTTGATAATCGAGGAACTGGTTTGTCCCTACCATTTGATGTCTGTGACACCTCCTTCTTCCCTCTGTCTTTCCTGTTTATGATGATCCTTTTCATATTTTCCTGACATAATTTTCTGCAACTATATCATGTCCCATCTGTCTTTTTTGAGTCCAAGTCAGTAGATCTTTAGTTTTTGTAACCTCTGCTCATATCCTTTTTCCTGTGGCTGATGGATCTTTTTGATACCTTTCCGCTGGATTCCTTACAGGTGTGTGATGTCTCTTTCCTTGTATGGTATCCAGAATTACAGGCAGAAGGTATTGTCTGCCAAGGTCCCCAATGAGTAAAAGTATTTCCTTTTTGTTTCTATAGTCTATCCCTGTAAGGATACATGTCATCATTCTGTTTTCTGCTGACGCAAAACTCTCACTTTGCATCTTCTGGACCAGTCCATATGTGATCTAGCTTTTCCAATCTTTTTCCTGTTCTTTTGCCATTGGTTCTACTCCCCCAGCTGATACTTCACACCAGGGTTGTCATGATCAAAGTGCAGAACTTTGCAGATGTTTGCACTTAACCTGTGTTCCCTCCTTTCTACTTACTTGGCTAGCTTTTTCAAATACTTTCCCATATAGGTTCATTGGCTCATAGGTAAGTACTAGGCTAGCTGCACTTGCAGGCCATTTTAAGCCTAATCAGTTTTCGCTTTTTCTGCTTGAAACAACCTATCCCATTTGGTTATAGACTGGTCTTACCCATCCCTTAGTTAATAATTATATACTACCCTAATAAGAATAACTGAGAATATACCCAAAATAATTTGAGGGGACCCATTCATGGCATAAAGCATTTAGATGCTGCCTCTGTCCATTCATATTAAGGAGGCAGCCCTGGGGTAAATTATCTGTTTCCCATCCCCAGATCCAAGCTGTACTTGAAAACAGACAAGGATGAATTGTGTTTTATGTGGATGGGGAGTCTGTTCCATAGTAGCAACAGTATCCTCTACAAAATATATCTGTCCCTCCAAAGATGTCTGATGCTGTTGCAGAAGAGGTTTACATCCATAGACCGAGTATTTCTGATGCCATTTGACTTGCTGACGTGCAGAAAATCGATTAGTATTGGGTTGCAGGATGCCTTGAATTCCAGACACAGGTCGTCTCTTAGCAGTCTGTAGGATACACAGTATAGTGACAGGGCTTTGATTCAGTCCATATCAGGCATGTAGTTTAGTCCTTGTATCCTTTTAGTAAGGTATCTATCTCTATGGGTGCTCCAGTTGTTTCATATGTCTGGACAGATGCATGCTAATGGGGGCATCATATTTAATAACTGCCCTAATGAGGGCTGAGTAAAGGGGAAGAATAACATCCCTAGATTTAGACACAATCCCTTTGTTTATAAGATGTGCAATATAGAAGGACTTTCTTACAATAGACATGTTGGTCAAAAGTTTGGTCACTGTCCACATAACTTCCCAAAACCCGAACAACTGGGTCAATTCTTCCCTGAGGCAGATGACATCCCAAAGGACACAACAATGCATTTTTTGGCATCCAGTTTTAGACCATGATTTTGTCAACAGTTATTTATTTTAGACAAACCTTCTTGTAGGATGGCTAAGTCATTTAAGGGATTCAATGACTTCTTCTAGCTTACAGTCATCTGCAAACATACATAGCCAGAACCTTTTTGTATTGGATTTTACTTCAGAAAAGTGGATGCCAAACAGGATAGGTCCCAGCACAAACCCCCGTGGGACTCCACTGGTGAATGGTCTCCTTGTGGACTTAATTTCCCTTATTTTCATTATCTGCATCCTATCTGTGAGCCTGTTGCCAATCAAGTGGTTGACGCAGGGGTTTATTCCCATTTTTTTTAGCTTTTCTACTATGCCTGAGTGGGGAATTGTGTTAGAAGCTTTGGCCAAGTCGAGGTAAATGGTATGTACCATTTTCCTTTGGTAACGTTTACAAAAAAATCCACCACATTGAATAAGCATGACCTTCCCTTGATGAATTCAAACTGAATCAGGTCCAGTATTTGGAGGTTACCTATGTCCTGATTGATTCATTCCATGATAAGTCTTTCCATGACTTTACATTTGAGGCTGGTCAGACTTATGGGGCCATAATTGCCTAGTCTGTGAAAGGTCCTCCCTTATGCAGTGGAATGACTTGCCAATGTATCACTTAGGAGTAGGTAGTTTGTCTTAAATACATTTCTAAAGGTAATTTCTAAAGGAACCTTGGGTGGAAGGGACCTCTGATTTCAGTTTTGTTTTGAAGGAGACTGCTTTATGGTCAGAGCTAACAAGTGCTGAAGATATACAAGGGATGGTGCTTGAGGGCCCCATATTAGTAAAGAGAAATCCAATATGTTATTCCTCCTATTGGGTACACTGACTAATTGTTCCAGGATATTTGCATTGACAAAACCCAGGAATCTCTGTGTTTGTGAGCTATTTGTGGTGTAGGTTTCCCATTATACAGCTGGATAGTTGAGATCACCTAGGAAAATCGTACTGGAATAATAATTGCATAAGAATATAATATTACTTCCAATCCTGTATTGTTGTACCTACATTTCAGCTATCAGCATGGACGTTGCTTTTGTCCTCTCTCTTTCCTCAGACATACCAGACACAAACACACTGAAGAGAAACCAGCCCTTTATTACTTTACTTGTCATTTTCCAAATTCCTGACATTTGTTGTCTCATAACATCCACCTGCATCTTACTATACTACTCAAACTTGCAGCATTTTACTCCCACTGCCTCCCATTTCTGTGTCAGTGCTCATCTATGTGACAGAGTGAAGGTGTTCCTGAACAACAGCCTGATGATGATTAGCTGTTCTCCTCTGTCAAGTTCTCACGTAACCCAACGGTCAAACCAGATCAGGTCTGAATGATTTCTTCTTGCTATGAACCAGTGGTCAGTTGTGCTGCACAGCTAGGCTTGTGAAGACCCTGTTGGCCATTAGCCTAGTATAAACCTATGAACGAGTGAATGGTGACTGCTGTCCTGGTCATTAGCTTAGTATAAACCTATGAACCTGTGAATGGTGACTGCTGTCCTGGTCATTAGCTTAGTATAAATCTATGAACCTGTGAATGGTGACTGGTGTCCTGGTCATTAACTTAGTATAAACCTATGAACCTTTAATGGTGACTGCAGTCCTGGTCAATAATTTAGTATAAACCTATGAACCTGTGAATGGTGACTGCTGTCCTGGTCATTAGCTTAGTATAAACCTATGAACCTGTGAATGGTGACTGCTGTCCTGGTCATTAGCGTAGTATAAACCTATGAACCTGTGAATGGTGACTGCTGTCCTGGTCATTAGCCTAGTATAAACCTATGAACCTGTGAATGGTGACTGCCGTCCTGGTCATAAGCTTAGTATAAACCTAAGAACCTGTGAATGGTGACTGCTGTCCTGGTCATTAGCTTAGTATAAACCTATGAACCTGTGAATGGTGACTGCTGTCCTGGTCATTAGCTTAATATAAACCTATGAACCTGTGAATGGTGACTGCTGTCCTGGTCATTAGCTCAGTATAAACCTATGAACCTGTGAATGGTGACAGCTGTCCTGGTCGTTATCTTAGTATAAACCTATGAACCTGTGAATGGTGACTGCTGTCCTGGTCATTAGCTTAATATAAACCTATGAACCTGTGAATGGTGACAGCTGTCCTGGTCATTAGCTTAGTATAACCCTATGAACCTGTGAATGGTGACTGCTGTCCTGGTCATTTGCTTAGTATAAACCTAGAAAACTGTGAATGGTGACTGATGTCCTGGTCATTAGCTTAGTGTAAACCTATGAACCTGTGAATGGTGACAGCTGTTCTGGTCATTGGCTTAGTATAAACTTATGAACCTGTGAATGGTGACTGCTGTCATGGTCATTAGCTTAGTATAAACCTATGAACCTGTGAATGGTGACTGCTGTCCTGGCCATTAGCCTAGTATAAACCTATGAACCTGTGAATGATGACTGCTGTCCGGGTCATTATCTTAGTATAAACTTATGAACCTGTGAATGGTGACTGCTGTCCTGGTCATTAGCTTAGTATAAACCTATGAACCTGTGAATGGTGACAGCTGTCCTGGATATTAGCTTAGTATAAACCTATGGACCTGTGAATGGTGACTGCTGTCCTGGTCATTAGCTTGGTATAAACTGATGAACCTCTGAATGGTCACTGCTGTCCTGGTCATTAGCTTAGTATAAACCTGTAAACCAGTGAATGGTGACTGCTGTCTTGGTCATTAGCTTAGTATAAACCTATGAACCTGTGAATGGTTACTGCTTTCCTGGTCATTAGCTTAGTATAAACCTATGAACCTGTGAATGGTGACTGCCGTCCTGGTCATTAGCTAAGTATAAACCTATGAACCTGTGAATGGTGACTGCTGTCCTGGTCATTAGCTAAGTATAAACCCATTAAACTGTGAATGCTGACTACTGTCCTGGTCATTAGCTTAGTATAAACCTATGAACCTGTGAATGGTGACAGCTGAACTGGTCATTTAGTTCATAGGTTCATTAGCTTAGTATAAACCTATGAACCTGTGACTGGTGACTGCTGTCCTGGTCATTAACTTAGTATAAACCTATGAACCTGTGAATGGTGCCTGCTGTCCTGATGATTAGCTTAGTATAAACCTATGAACCTGTGAATGGTGACTGCTGTCCTGATAATTAGCTTAGTATAAACCTATGAACCTGTGAATGGTGACTGCTGTCTTGGTCATTAGCTTGGTATAAACCTATGAACCTGTGAATGGTGACTGCTGTCCTGGTTATTAGCTTAGTATAAACCTATGAACCTGTGAATGGTGATCACTGTCCTGGTCATTAGCTTAGTATTAACCTAAGAACCTGTGAATGGTGACTGCTGTCCTGGTCATTAGCTTAGTATAAACCTATGAACCTGTGAATGGTGACTGCTGCCCTGGTCATTAGCTTAGTATAAACCTTTGAACCTGCTGTCCTTAACACCGAAAGTGTGATAAGAGACCTTGGGACACAGGTGGACAGTAGTCTCTCCTTTGATAATCACATCGCCACAGTAGTCAGGAAATCCTTCTACGTGACACACCACATCACAAAAGGTTTCTCATCCAGAAAAAAAGAGGTCATTGTTCCCCTCTACTCATCACTCATTAGACCCATTATAGAGTACAACGGTCTTTTTGGTATGTACCTCACAAGACATATACAACAACTGGAAAGGATGCAGAAATACCTCACAAAGAGGATTACCGGCCTCAAACAGATGCCCTACGCCGACCATCTCAAAAAACTCCAGCTTTACTCCGTCTCATATCGCCTACTCAGAGGTGATCTCTGCCTAACATTCAAAGCTATGTCAAACCCAGACTTGTTGGATATGCTCCACTTAAAGAAATACCAATCCCTCCGAGCTACACTCTCTAGGGACCTAAACCTTGTCACCACAATAAACAGAACATGTCGGAAGGATAGATTCCTGTCCCAGAGACTTCCCGTACTCTGGAATAAATTACCTATCTATATCAAACAAAGCTCCTCATTAGCACTCTTCAAGAAAAATATTGATGATTGGATGGGAAATGGGAAATTCACCCCGGGCATCACCTCTGTGGCTCTGCTCGACACTGGCACAGGAAAATAATTTTCTTGGGTGGGAAAAGCCAGGGTACCTTTTTGGCTGGGCTTGTATAGGCCCTGGGGCTGATAGCCTAGCATCTACCTATGAACCTATGAACCTGTGAATGGTGACTGCTGTCCTGGTCATTAGCTTAATATAAACCTATGAACCTATGAATGGTGACTGCTGTCCTGGTCATTAGCTTAGTATAAACTGATAAACCTCTGAATGGTCACAGCTGTCCTGGTCATTAGCTTAGTATAAATCTATGAACCTGTGAATGGTGCCTACTGTCCTGGTCATTAGCTTAATATAAACCTATGAACCTGTGAATGGTGACTGCTGTCCTGGTTATTAGCTTAGCATAAACCTATGAACCTGTGACTGGTGACTGCCGTCCTGGTCATTAGCTTAGTATAAACCTATGAACCTGTGAATGGTGACTGCTGTCCTGGTCATTAGCTTAGTATAAACCTATGAACCTGTGAATGGTGACTGCTGTCCTGGTCATTAGCCGAGTATAAACCTATGAACCTGTGAATTGGTGACTGCTGTCCTGGTCATTAGCTTAGTATAAACCTATGAACCTGTGAATGGTGATTGCTGTCCTGGTCATTAGCTTAGTATAAACCTATGAACCTGTGACTGCTGACTGCAATCCTGGTCATTAGCTTAGCATAAACCTATGACCCTGCTGTCCTTAACACCGAAAGTGTGATAAGAGACCTTGGGACACAGGTGGACAGTAGTCTCTCCTTTGATAATCACATCGGCACAGTAGTCAGGAAATCCTTCTACATGGCACACCTCATCACAAAAGGTTTCTCATCCAGAAAAAAAGAGGTCATTGTTCCGCCCTCCTCATCACTCATTAGACCCATTATAGAGTACAATGCTCCTTTTGGTATGTACCTCACAAGAAATCTACAAAAACTGGAAAGGCCGCAGAAATACCTCACAAAGAGGATTACTGGCCTCAAACAGATGCCCTACGCTGACGGTCTCTAAAAACTCCAGCTTTACTCCGTCGCATATCTCCTACTCAGAGGTGATCTCTGCCTAACATTCAAAGCTATGTCAAACTCAGAGCTGTTGGATATGCTCCACTTAAAGAAATCCCAATCTCTGCGAGCTACATGCTCTAGGGACCTAAACCTTGTCACCACAATAAACAGAACATGCCGGAAGGATAGATTCCTGTCCCAGAGACTTCCCGTACTCTGGAATAAACTACCTATCTATATCAAACAAAGCTCCTCATTAGCACTGTTCAAGAAAAATATTGATGATTGGATGGGAAATGGGAAATTCACCCCGGGCATCACCTCTGTGGCTCTGCTCAACAGTGGCACAGGAAAATAATTTTCTTGGGTGGGAAAAGCCAGGGTACCTTTTTGGCTGGGCTTGTATAGGCCCCAGGGCTGATAGCCTGGTATCTACCTATGAACCTATGAACCTATGTGCCTGTGAATGGTGACTGCTGTCCTGGTCATTAGCTTAGTATAAACCTATGAACCTGTGAATGGTGACTGCTGTCCTGGTCATTAGCTTAGTATAAACCTATGAACCTATGAATGGTGACTGCTGTCCTAGTCATTAGCTTAGTATAAACCGATGAACCTCTGAATGGTCACTGCTGTCCTGGTCATTAGCTTAGTATAAATCTATGAACCTGTGAATGGTGACTACTGTCCTGGTCAATAACTTAGTATAAACCTATGAACCTGTGAATGGTGACTCCTCTCCTGGTCATTAGCTTAGCATAAACCTATGAACCTGTGACTGGTGACTGCCGTCCTGGTCATTAGCTTAGTATAAACCTATGAACCTGTGAATGGTGACTGCTGTCCTGGTCATTAGCTTGGTATAAACTGAAGAACCTCTGAATGGTCACTGCTGTCCTGGTCATTAGCTTAGTATAAACCTGTGAACCTGTGAATGGTGACTGCTGTCTTGGTCATTACCTTAGTATAAACCTATGGACCTGTGAATGGTTACTGCTTTCCTGGTCATTAGCTTAGTATAAACCTATGAACCTGTGAATGGTGACTGCCGTCCTGGTCATTAGCTTAGTATAAACCTATGAACCTGTGAATGATGACTGCTGTCCTGGTCATTAGCTTAATATAAACCTATGGACCTGTGAATGGTGACTGCTGTCCTGGTCATTAGCTAAGTATAAACCCATCAACCTGTGAATGCTGACTACTGTCCTGGTCATTAGCTTAGTATAAACCTATGAACCTGTGAATGGTGACAGCTGTACTGGTCATTTGGTTCATAGGTTCATTAGCTTAGTATTAACCTATGAACCTGTGACTGGTGACTGCTGTCCTGGTCATTAGCTTAGTATAAACTTATGAACCTGTGAATAGTGACTGCTGTCGTGGTCATTAGCTTAGTATAAACCTATGAACCTGTGAATGGTGACTGCTCTCCTGGTCATTAGCTTAGTATAAATCTATGAACCTGTGAATGGGGACTCCTGTCCTGGTCATTATTATAAACCTATGAACCTGTGAATGGTGATTACTGTCCTGGTCATTAGCTTAGTACAAACCTATGAACCTGTGAATGGTGACTGCTGTCCTCGTCATTAACTTAGTATAAACTTATGAACCTGTGAATGGTGCCTGCTGTCCTGATGATTAGCTTAGTATAAACCTATGAACCTGTGAATGGTGACTGCTGTCCTGGTAATTAGCTTAGTATAAACCTATGAACCTGTGAATGGAGACTGCTGTCTTGGTCATTAGCTTGGTATACACCTATGAACCTGTGAATGGCGACTGCTGTCCTGGTTATTAGCTTAGTATAAACCTATGAACCTGTGAATGGTGACCACTGTCCTGGTCATTAGCTTAGTATAAACCTAAGAACCTGTGAATGGTGACTGCTGTCCTGGTCATTAGCTTAGTATAAACCTATGAACCTGTGAATGGTGACCGCTGCCCTGGTCATTAGCTTAGTATAAACCTATGAACCTGCTGTCCTTAACACCGAAAGTGTGATAAGAGACCTTGGGACACAGGTGGACAGTAGTCTCTCCTTTGAAAAATCACATTGCCACAGTAGTCAGGAAATCCTTCTACGTGGCACACCACATCACAAAAGGTTTCTCATCCAGAAAAAAAGAGGTCATTGTTCCCCTCTACTCATCACTCATTAGACCCATTATAGAGTACAACGGTCCTTTTGGTATGTACCTCACAGGACATATACAACAACTGGAAAGGACGCAGAAATACCTCACAAAGAGGATCACCAGCCTCAAACAGATGCCCTACGCCGACCATCTCAAAAAACTCCAGCTTTACTCCGTCTCATATCGCCTACTCAGAGGTGATCTCTGCCTAACATTCAAAGCTATGTCAAACCCAGAGTTGTTGGATATGCTCCACTTAAAGAAATCCCAATCCCTCCGAGCTACACGCTCTAGGGACCTAAACCTTGTCACCACAATAAACAGAACATGTCGGAAGGATAGATTCCTGTCCCAGAGACTTCCCGTACTCTGGAATAAACTACCTATCTATATCAAACAAAGCTCCTCATTAGCACTCTTCAAGAAAAATATTGATGATTGGATGGGAAATGGGAAATTCACCCCGGGCATCACCTCTGTGGCTCTGCTCGACAGTGGCACAGGAAAATTATTTTCTTGGGTGGGAAAAGCCAGGGTACCTTTTTGGCTGGGCTTGTATAGGCCCTGGGGCTGATAGCCTAGCATCTACCTATGAACCTATGAACCTATGAACCTGTGAATGGTGACTGCTGTCCTGGTCATTTGCTTAGTATAAACCTATGAACATGTGAATGGTGACTGCTTTTTTGGTCATTAGCTTAATATAAACCTATGAACCTATGAATGGTGACTGCTGGCCTGGTCATTAGCTTAGTATAAACTGATAAACCTCTGAATGGTCACAGCTCTCCTGGTCATTAGCTTAGTATAAATCTATGAACCTGTGAATGGTGCCTACTGTCCTGGTCATTAGCTTAATATAAACCTATGAACCTGTGAATGGTGACTGCTGTCCTGGTTATTAGCTTAGCATAAACCTATGAACCTGTGATTGGTGACTGCCGTCCTGGTCATTAGCTTAGTATAAACCTATGAACCTGTGAATGGTGACTGCTGTCCTGGTCATTAGCTTAGTATAAACCTCTGAACCTGTGAATGGTGACTGCTGTCCTGGTCATTAGCCGAGTATAAACCTATGAACCTGTGAATTGGTGACTGCTGTCCTGGTCATTAGCTTAGTATAAACCTATGAACCTGTGAATGGTGATTGCTGTCCTGGTCATTAGCTTAGTATAAACCTATGAACCTGTGACTGCTGTCTGCAATACTGGTCATTAGCTTAGCATAAACCTATGAACCTGCTGTCCTTAACACTGAAAGTGTGATAAGAGACCTTGGGACACAGGTGGACAGTAGTCTCTCCTTTGATAATCACATCACCAGTAGTCAGGAAATCCTTCTACATGGCACACCTCATCACAAAAGGTTTCTCATCCTGAAAAAAAGAGGTCATTGTTCCCCCCTGCTCATCACTCATTAGACCCATTATAGAGTACAACGCTCCTTTTGGTATGTACCTCACAAGACATCTACAAAAACTGGAAAGGCCGCAGAAATACCTCACAAAGAGGATTACTGGCCTCAAACAGATGCCCTACGCCGACGGTCTCTAAAAACTCCAGTTTTACTCCATCGCATATCTCAAACTCAGAGGTGATCTCTGCCTAACATTCAAAGCTATGTCAAACTCAGAGCTGTTGGATATGCTCCAATTAAAGAAATCCCAATCTCTCCGAGCTACATGCTCTAGGGACCTAAACCTTGTCACCACAACAAAAGAACATGCCGGAAGGATAGATTCCTGTCCCAGAGACTTCCCGTACTCTGGAATAAACTACCTATCTATATCAAACAAAGCTCCTCATTAGCACTGTTCAAGAAAAATATTGATGATTGGATGGGAAATGGGAAATTCACCCCGGGCATCACCTCTGTGGCTCTGCTCAACAGTGGCACAGGAAAATAATTTTCTTGGGTGGGAAAAGCCAGGGTACCTTTTTGGCTGGGCTTGTATAGGCCCCAGGGCTGATAGCCTAGTATCTACCTATGAACCTATGAACCTATGAACCTATGAACCTGTGAATGGTGACTGCTGTCCTGGTCATTAGCTTAGTATAAACCTATGAACCTGTGAATGGTGACTGCTGTCCTGGTCATTAGCTTAGTATAAACCTATGAACCTATGAATGGTGACTGCTGTCCTAGTCATTAGCTTAGTACAAACCGATGAACCTCTGAATGGTCACTGCTGTCCTAGTCATTAGCTTAGTATAAATCTATGAACCTGTGAATGGTGACTACTGTCCTGGTCAATAACTTAGTATAAACCTATGAACCTGTGAATGGTGACTCCTCTCCTGGTCATTAGCTTAGTATAAACCTATGAACCTGTGAATGGTGACTACTTTCTTGTTCATTAGCTTAGTATAAACCTATGAACCTGTGAATTGTGACTGCTGTCCTTGTCATTAGCTTAATATAAACCTATGAACCTGTGAATGGTGACTGCTGTCCTGGTCATTAGCTTAGTATAAACCTATGAACCTGTGACTGGTGACTGCCGTCCTGATCATTAACTTAGTATAAACCTATGAAGCTGTGAATGGTGACTGCTGTCCTGGTCATTAACTTAGTATAAACCTATGAACCTGTGAATGGTGACTGCTGTCCTGGTAATTAGCCTAGTATAAACCTATGAACCTGTGAATGGTGACTGCTGTCCTGGTCATTAGCTTAGTATAAACCTATGAACCTGTGAATGGTGATTGCTGTCCTGGTCATTAGCTTAGTATAAACCTATGAACCTGTGAATGGTGACTGCTGTCCTGGTAATTAGCTTAGTATAAATCTATGAACCTGTGAATGGTGACTGGTGTCCTGGTCATTAACTTAATATAAACCTATGAACCTTTAAGGGTGACTGCAGTCCTGGTCAATAATTTAGTATAAACCTATGAACCTGTGAATGGTGACTGCTGTCATGGTCATTAGCTTAGTATAAACCTATTAACCTGTGAATGGTGACTGCTGTCCTGGTCATTAGCTTAGTATAAACTTATGAACCTGTGAATGGTGACTGCTGTCCTGGTCATTAGCCTAGTATAAACCTATGAACCTGTGAATGGTGACTGCCGTCCTGGTCATAAGCTTAGTATAAACCTAAGAACCTGTGAATGGTGACTGCTGTCCTGGTCATTAGCTTAGTATAAACCTATGAACCTGTGAATGGTGACTGCTGTCCTGGTCATTAGCTTAATATAAACCTATGAACCTGTGAATGGTGACTGCTGTCCTGGTCATTAGCTTAGTATAAACCTATGAACCTGTGAATGGTGACTGCTGTCCTGGTCATTTGCCTGGTATAAACCTATGAACCTGTAAATGATGACTGCTATCCTGATCATTATCTTAGTATAAACCTATGAACCTGTGAATGGTGACTGCTGTCCTGGTCATTAGCTTAATATAAACCTATGAACCTGTGAATGGTGACTGCTGTCCTGGTCATTAGCTTAGTATAAACCTATGAACCTGTGAATGGTGACTGCTGTCCTGGTCATTTGCTTAGTATGAACCTAGAAAACTGTGAATGGTGACTGATGTTCTGGTCATTAGCCTAGTGTAAACCTATTAACCTGTGAATGGTAACAGCTGTTCTGGTCATTGGCTTAGTATAAACTTATGAACCTGTGAATGGTGACTGCTGTCATGGTCATTAGCTTAGTATAAACCTATGAACCTGTGAATGGTGACTGCTGTCCTGGTCATTAGCCTACTATAAACCTATGAACCTGTGAATGATGACTGCTGTCTGGGTCATTATCTTAGTATAAACTTATGAACCTGTGAATGGTGACTGCTGTCCTGGTCATTAGCTTAGTATAAACCTATGAACCTGTGAATGGTGACAGCTGTCCTGGTCATTAGCTTAGTATAAACCTATGAACCTCTGAATGGTCACTGCTGTCCTGGTCATTAGCTTAGTATAAACCTGTGAACCTGTGAATGGTGACTGCTGTCTTGGTCATTAGCTTAGTATAAACCTATGAACCTGTGAATGGTTACTGCTTTCCTGGTTATTAGCTTAGTATAAACCTATGAACCTGTGAATGGTGACTGCCGTTCTGGTCATTAGCTTAGTATAAACCTATGAACCTGTGAATGGTGACTGCTGTCCTGGTCATTAGCTTAATATAAACCTATGAACCTGTGAATGGTGACTGCTATCCTGGTCATTAGCTAAGTATAAACCCATCAACCTGTGAATGCTGACTACTGTCCTGGTCATTAGCTTAGTATAAACCTATGAACCTGTGAATGGTGACAGCTGTCCTGGTCATTTGGTTCATAGGTTCATTAGCTTAGTATAAACCTATGAACCTGTGACTGGTGACTGCTGTCCTGGTCATTAGCTTAGTATAAACTTATGAACCTGTGAATAGTGACTGCTGTCGTGGTCATTAGCTTAGTATAAACCTATGAACCTGTGAATGGTGACTGCTCTCCTGGTCATTAGCTTAGTATAAATCTATGAACCTGTGAATGGTGACTCCTGTCCTGGTCATTATTATAAACCTATGAACCTGTGAATGGTGATTACTGTCCTGGTCATTAGCTTAGTACAAACCTATGAACCTGTGAATGGTGACTGCTGTCCTGGTCATTAACTTAGTATAAACCTATGAACCTGTGAATGGTGACCATTGTCCTGGTCATTAGCTTAGTATAAACCTAAGAACCTGTGAATGGTGACTGCTGTCCTGGTCATTAGCTTAGTATAAACCTATGAACCTGTGAATGGTGACTGCTGCCCTGGTCATTAGCTTAGTATAAACCTATGAACCTGCTGTCCTTAACACCGAAAGAGTGATAAGAGACCTTGGGACACAGGTGGACAGTAGTCTATCCTTTGATAATCACATTGCCACAGTAGTCAGGAAATCCTTCTATGTGGCACACCACATCACAAAAGGTTTCTCATCCAGAAAAAAAGAGGTCATTGTTCCCCCCTGCTCATCACTCATTAGACCCATTATAGAGTACAACGGTCCTTTTGGTATGTACCTCACAAGACATCTACAAAAACTGGAAAGGATGCAGAAATATCTCACAAAGAGGATTACCGGCCTCAAACAGATGCCCTACGCCGACCATCTCAAAAAACTCCAGCTTTACTCCATCTCATATCGCCTACTCAGAGGTGATCTCTGCCTAACATTCAAAGCTATGTCAAACCCAGAGTTGTTGGATATGCTCCACTTAAAGAAATCCCAATCCCTCTGAGCTACACGCTCTAGGGACCTAAACCTTGTCACCACAATAAACAGAACATGTCGGAAGGATAGATTCCTGTCCCAGAGACTTCCCGTACTCTGGAATAAACTAACTATCTATATCAAACAAAGCTCCTCATTAGCACTCTTCAAGAAAAATATTGATGATTGGATGGGAAATGGGAAATTCACCCCGGGCATCACCTCTGTGGCTCTGCTCGACAGTGGCACAGGAAAATAATTTTCTTGGGTGGGAAAAGCCAGGGTACCTTTTTGGCTGGGCTTGTATAGGCCCCGGGGCTGATAGCCTAGCATCTACCTATGAACCTATGAACCTATGAACCTGTGAATGGTGACTGCTGTCCTGGTCATTAGCTTAGTATAAACCTATGAACATGTGAATGGTGACTGCTGTCCTGGTCATTAGTTTAATATAAACCTATGAACCTATGAATGGTGACTGCTGTCCTGGTCATTAGCTTAGTATAAACTGATAAACCTCTGAATGGTCACAGCTGTCCTGGTCATTAGCTTAGTATAAATCTATGAACCTGTGAATGGTGACTACTGTCCTGGTCATTAGCTTAATATAAACCTATGAACCTGTGAATGGTGACTGCTGTCCTGGTTATTAGCTTAGCATAAACCTATGAACCTGTGACTGGTGACTGCCATCCTGGTCATTAGCTTAGTATAAACCTATGAACCTGTGAATGGTGACTGCTGTCCTGGTCATTAGCTTAGTATAAACCTATGAACCTGTGAATGGTGACTGCTGTCCTGGTCATTAGCCAAGTATAAACCTATGAACCTGTGAATTGGTGACTGCTGTCCTGGTCATTAGCTTAGTATAAACCTATGAACCTGTGAATGGTGATTGCTGTCCTGGTCATTAGCTTAGTATAAACCTATGAATCTATGACTGCTGACTGCTGTCCTGGTCATTAGCTTAGCATAAACCTATGAACCTGCTGTCCTTAACACCGAAAGTGTGATAACAGACCTTGGGACACAGGTGGACAGTAGTCTCTCCTTTGATAATCACATCGCTTCAGTAGTCAGGAAATCCTTCTACATGGCACACCTCATCACTAAAGGTTTCTCATCCAGAAAAAAAGAGGTCATTGTTCCCCCCTGCTCATCACTCATTAGACCCATTATAGAGTACAATGCTCCTTTTGGTATGTACCTCACAAGACATCTACAAAAACTGGAAAGGCCGCAGAAATACCTCACAATGAGGATTACCGGCCTCAAACAGATGCCCTACGTCGACGGTCTCAAAAAACTCCAGCTTTACTCCGTCGCATATCTCCTACTCAGAGGTGATCTCTGCCTAACATTCAAAGCTATGTCAAACTCAGAGCTGTTGGATATGCTCCACTTAAAGAAATCCCAATCTCTCCGAGCTACATGCTCTAGGGACCTAAACCTTGTCACCACAATAAACAGAACATGCCGGAAGGATAGATTCCTGTCCCAGAGACTTCCCGTACTCTGGAATAAACTACCTATCTATATCAAGCAAAGCTCCTCATTAGCACTGTTCAAGAAAAATATTGATGATTGGATGGGAAATGGGAAATTCACCCCGGGCATCACCTCTGTGGCTCTGCTCAACAGTGGCACAGGAAAATAATTTTCTTGGGTGGGAAAAGCCAGGGTACCTTTTTGGCTGGGCTTGTATAGGCCCCAGGGCTGATAGCCTAGTATCTACCTATGAACCTATGAACCTGTAAATGGTGACTGCTGTCCTGGTCATTAGCTTAGTATAAACCTATGAACCTGTGAATGGTGACTGCTGTCCTGGTCATTAGCTTAGTATAAACCTATGAACCTATGAATGGTGACTGCTGTCCTAGTCATTAGCTTAGTATAAACCGATGAACCTCTGAATGGTCACTGCTGTCCTGGTCATTAGCTTAGTATAAACCTATGAACCTGTGAATGGTGACTCCTGTCCTGGTCAATAGCTTAGTATAAACCTATGAACCTGTGAATGGTGACTACTTTCCTGTTCATTAGCTTAGTATAAACCTATGAACCTGTGAATTGTGACTGCTGTCCTTGTCATTAGCTTAATATAAACCTATGAACCTGTTAATGGTGACTGCTGTCCTGGTCATTAGCTTAGTATAAACCTATGAACCCGTGACTGGTGACTACCATCCTGATCATTAGCTTAGTATAAACCTATGAACCTGTGAATGGTGACTGCTGTCCTGGTCATTAGCTTAGTATAAACCTATGAACCTGTGAATGATGACTGCCGTCCTTGTCATTAGCTTAGTATAAACCTATGAACCTGTGAATGGTGACTGCTGCCCTGGTTATTAGCTTAGCATAAACCTATGAACCTGTGACTGGTGACTGCCGTCCTGCTAATTAGCTTAGTATAAACCTATGAACCTGTGAATGGTGACTGCTGTCCTGGTCATTAGCTTAGTATAAACCTATGAACCTGTGAATGGTGACTGCTGTCCTGGTCATTAGCCGAGTATAAACCTATGAACCTGTGAATTGGTGACTGCTGTCCTGGTCATTAGCTTAGTATAAACCTATGAACCTGTGAATGGTGATTGCTGTCCTGGTCATTAGCTTAGTATAAACCTATGAATCTATGACTGCTGACTGCTGTCCTGGTCATTAGCTTAGCATAAACCTATGAACCTGCTGTCCTTAACACCGAAAGTGTGATAACAGACCTTGGGACACAGGTGGACAGTAGTCTCTCCTTTGATAATCACATCGCCACAGTAGTCAGGAAATCCTTCTACATGGCACACCTCATCACTAAAGGTTTCTCATCCAGAAAAAAAGAGGTCATTGTTCCCCCCCGCTCATCACTCATTAGACCCATTATAGAGTACAACGCTCCTTTTGGTATGTACCTCACAAGACATCTACAAAAACTGGAAAGGCCGCAGAAATACCTCACAATGAGGATTACCGGCCTCAAACAGATGCCCTACGCCAACGGTCTCAAAAAACTCCAGCTTTACTCCGTCGCATATCTCCTACTCAGAGGTGATCTCTGCCTAACATTCAAAGCTATGTCAAACTCAGAGCTGTTGGATATGCTCCACTTAAAGAAATCCCAATCTCTCCGAGCTACATGCTCTAGGGACCTAAACCTTGTCACCACAATAAACAGAACATGCCGGAAGGATAGATTCCTGTCCCAGAGACTTCCCGTACTCTGGAATAAACTACCTATCTATATCAAACAAAGCTCCTCATTAGCACTGTTCAAGAAAAATATTGATGATTGGATGGGAAATGGGAAATTCACCCCGGGCATCACCTCTGTGGCTCTGCTCAACAGTGGCACAGGAAAATAATTTTCTTGGGTGGGAAAAGCCAGGGTACCTTTTTGGCTGGGCTTGTATAGGCCCCAGGGCTGATAGCCTAGTATCTACCTATGAACCTATGAACCTATGAACCTATGAACCTGTGAATGGTGACTGCTGTCCTGGTCATTAGCTTAGTATAAACCTATGAACCTGTGAATGGTGACTGCTGTCCTGGTCATTAGCTTAGTATAAACCTATGAACCTATGAATGGTGACTGCTGTCCTAGTCATTAGCTTAGTATAAACCGATGAACCTCTGAATGGTCACTGCTGTCCTGGTCATTAGCTTAGTATAAACCTATGAACCTGTGAATGGTGACACCTGTCCTGGTCATTAGCTTAGTATAAACCTATGAACCTGTGAATGGTGACTACTTTCCTGTTCATTAGCTTAGTATAAACCTATGAACCTGTGGATTGTGACTGCTGTCCTTGTCATTAGCTTAGTATAAACCTATGAACCTGTGAATGGTGACTGCTGTCCTGGTCATTAGCTTAGTATAAACCTATGAACCTGTGAATGGTGACTGCCGTCCTTGTCATTAGCTTAGTATATACCTATGAACCTGTGAATGGTGATTGCTGTCCTGGTCATTAGCTTAGTATAAACCTATGAACCTGTGACTGGTGACTGCTGTCCTGGTCATTAGCTTAGTATAAACCTATGAACCTGTGAATGGTGACTGCCGTCCTGGTCATTAGCTTAGTATAAACCTATGAACCTGTGAATGGTGACTGCCGTCCTGGTCATTAGCTTAGTATAAACCTATGAACCTGTGAATGGTGACTCCTGTCCTATCGATTATTATCATCTAGAACTGTTACTGACCCTCCCTTCAGGATTATCCCTGGAACTCTTCCTGTAAAAAGCCTGCAGTTTCATGGAATGTTCCTGTATCTCCAGTGAAAAAGAGCACTATACATGCTGTCCTTCAGTCCTGAGACACTACTGCACTAACCACTTATATTGGGGGGCATAATGAGCAGTTAATGTTGGGGTGCAAGTGTAGTGTCGGTATTCATTTAATAAGATGGGAGACAATGCATCTTCTTAAATGAATGTGGATAATGTATTTGTCATTATCTTGGCTTGTTAGTAACTATAATAAATATTTTACTACAGCTATAGGAGGGAAGTTGAAAGTTTTTTTTTTCTCTTCACTTCAAAAACACATTTTTTTATTGCTGTCAACTTTAGGTTGAGGAGAGCATGAATCTGCAGAACTTCTCATGGTACCCGATTATCTAGTTATAGGTCTGTGTGAAGGTCTCTGTCTGGGGATCTGTCAGCACACTGGCTAATTGTTGGGAATTTCGTATGTTAGACCATCTGGTGTTTATGTGTTATCCTCCCTAAGTATGGACATTTCCTCATCCACTTTTTTCTTTCTGTCTGCTGTGTTATTTTACACATATAGTACTTCACAGAATATTCATACAAATAGTGGATTAAGTGATCAGAATGAAAAAATGTGAATTTTATCAAAGATTAACCAGCAAGGTAAAACATGAAGCAATGTTAGCTAAGGAAACTGTAAGCTACTGAGATGAAAATGTTGCATTTAAGGCCAATTTCAAGGTCTCAATCCTTTGTGTAATGAAAATTCGTGATGTGATATATTTTGTCAATATGAGAAATAGTTTCCAAAATACGTGTTGCAGTTGCTAACCTGCCTTAAGGATACAAAAAAAAAAAAAAAAATAGAAAAGCAATCTGAGCTCCAATTGTGAAGGATGCAGTAGAGGTGATACTGTTGTGGAGCAGTAAGTAAGTTATAAGTCGATAGATGTAATTGCTAGGGCAGTTTTTATAGCTTGAGGGGCAAATATTTAATACAGCACAGTGAGTGAAACTGTGGATTCATTTGAGGTCCTGCATATTCGAGTAGATCTAACTTTGAGTTTTTGCTGACCAATTCAAGCAATTGGGGGTTGATAGGGTGGCCTGATGGTTAAGGTGTTTGATTTACAAACACAAGGTGCAGGGTTTGAGTCTCACAAGGGATAATTGGCTAGGCTTAAAATGGCTCACAAGGGCAGTTAGCTTAGTACTAATCTATGAACCTATGATAGTTAAAAAACAAAAGGCTGTAGAAAAAAAAACAAAGTCTAGGAAAAAAGAACTGATGAAATCATTGTAAGTTACATTAGACCCAAAGTTGAGTATAGAATAACAATATGGAAATTTTATAAGCGTACAAGCATGAGTAAATTGAAAGAAAGGGCATCCATGGGTCTGAAAATGTAAACGGTTATGGAAGTCTAAAATATCTGAACTTGTAAAATATCTTATATGGATATTTAACAGGTGACCTCATTCATGTATAGAGGGCATTTAGAGAAAACTACCTCTGAGAATGATCTTGGTTATTAGAGGGTAGTAGAGAATCATTGGACAAACTTCACAGAAGATTATATAGGGATGAGAGATGTACTAATTAGTTCTCTGAGAGCATAGATGATGCCTGTATTATAGACTATCCATTGTATAAAAGCAAGAACTAGTTTAGATATTTTAAGAATAACTGGGCCACTTATTATGGGGATGACTGTTTTGGAATATTATCTGTCTAGAAAGGCATTGCTGCCCATGCCTGAAATATATTTGTATGCATGTTCATAGATTCATACTAGATAATCAATCTGTAGGCTGTTTTATGCTTAGCTAATCACCAGACATTGACCATAGATGAGAATTAAACCCTGTACCTTGTGTCTACGGGTAAACACCTCAGCCATTATGCCAACCCCTGACATGTATGTATGTATGCATGTATGCATGTTTGTATGTTTACAATTTCTGTACATACTGGCAAACAGCATGATTATAGGTGAGTGAGTGAGATAAAACAATCAAAAGTCACTGAGCTTTTGTTTAAAGGATACATGTTCAGAAAACATTATCACGAAAAGAGAGAGAGAGCATTTAAACAGTATCATATTCTGCCATGGTAAGTATTGTTTCAGCTCCCCAGCTCTGCCTTTTTATCACACTGTTGCATATGTTGTTTTTTATTTATTTAAATTGTTTCCTTCTATGTCTGATGTTTTTGTGAGCAGTTTTGCAGCTTGTTTTAAGGTCACACAATGTTTTTAATGTCACAACAATGGCTCCAGATCTTCATTGGTAATTTAATTGTGTTGAAATCAATGTTTTCTGTCATCCAGCTGATTACCTAAATAATAATCGAATAAAAGAATGATAACAGCTACATTTATGAGAGACTAGAGTGATACAGTCATTGAGGAACAGACTTGTTATGAGAGTATTATCTGCTGAGAGTGCATATGAATGCAAAATGCAATAAATACAAATGAATGTTGGGAAAAGTACTTGGGTGCCTAGATCTACTGAGCCGAGAATTGTCTGTTGAAGTTAGTAAAAATATTCTGAGCTTTTTCCCTTCATTTGGAGGCGGTGCTTATTCACTGGTCTAGTTATTTAATATTGTGAAACCGATCGGCTGTCTTACTACTGCTTTTCATATGACTAAGGAAATCGTGAAGACTACTTGGAGGTTATTGTGGTTAGAGTTGCTAAGGAAACATTGTCACTGTGTTATACGGTATTTTCACCACAGCTAGCAAGGAGTCCTCAGAGAAATTCTGATGAAAAAAGGGACAAGAATTGATTCTTGAGCAAAACCAGATTTAGTATGTTGAGAAAATGAAAAAGCGACAGCACTTATAAAACTTTATCATGAGGAGAGGTGAAAGGAAAAGAAACCAATAAGATAAAGATTTGCACCACTTTTATTTACGAAGTCCAGAGAGTAGCTGAGTAAAGCAGCACCAACTTAACTAGTACACCAATGCTGTTGGAACTATGGAGGGTTTACAGATATCTACATGACTTTAAGTCTAGGCCTTGAAATGTGAACCACAATTACTATAAATGAATGTGTAAACTCCTGAACTGTCTGTTGGCAGTTCACTATGAACTTTTTTCCACTGTAAACATCAAGCAAAAATATGGGCTTAGTTTTTTGAATGATGAGTTAATTAAACAGCAGAAACCAGCAACATTATTTAGTTTGCTTTTGCCTGTCATAATAATTTATCATTTTGTTTGACAACTATATAGTTTGGGTATATATTGTCTTCTAGAAAGAATTATTCATTCAACTTGTAAGTATCCATGTCTATGGTTTACAACGTTTAAAATAGGTGGGGGGCTACACCCCATATACTAACTCCAGGACCTCACTACCATGGGGAACAGGGCATACAGCTTTCTAATAAGTGAGTTTCAGTCAAATGAGTTTTCAGTGAAGTGAGCTTTCAGTGAATTGTGCTCAGGTAGCTGAGTTTCAGTGAAATGAGCTTTCAACAAAATGAGTTTCAGGGAAATGAGTTTTCAATGAAATGAAGATATATATCTTCATATATATGTGTGTATATATATATATATATATATATATATATATATATATATATATATATATATATATATATACACAGTGGATATAAAAAGTTTACAGACCCCTGTTAAAATGCCAGGTTTTTGTGATATAAAAAATGAGACTACAATAAATCATTTCAAATCTTTTCTCACCTTTAACGTGACCTATAACCTGTACAATGCAATTGAAAAACAAACAAATCTTTTAGGGGAAAAATATAAAAAATAAAAATTGTACAATAAGCTGGTTACATAAGTGTGCACACCCTTAAACTAATACTATGTTGAAGCACCTTTTGATTTAATTACAGCACTCAGTCTTCTTGGGGACACATGTTCCATCAATTAAAGAGACTCTGATCAAGCCCAAATAATGTTCAGCTGTCCCAGTAGCATTTTCGTGACATTTACTCAGTTGACTGCTACAGCAAAAAACTATGGTTTGCAGAGAGCTTACAAAGCATCAAAGGGATCTCATTGTTGAAAGGTATCAGTCAGGACAAGGGTACAAAAAAAAAATTCCACAGCATTGGATATACCATGGAACACAGTGAAGATAGTCATCAAAAAGTGGAGAAAATATGGGACAACAGTGATGTTGCAAAGAACTGGACGTCCCTCTAAAATTGATGAAAAGACAAGATGAAAACTGGTCAGGGAGGCTGGCAAGAGCAACACTGAAGGAGCTGCCGGAATTTCTGGCAAGTACTTGTTGTGTACTATATGTGACAACAATCTCCTGTATTCTCCATATGTCTGGGCTATGGGGTAGGGTTACAAGATGGAAGCCTTTTCTTACAGAGAAAAACATCCAGGCCTGGCTAGAATTTGCAAAACAATACATCAAGTCTCCCAAAAGCATGTGGGAAAATATGTTATGGTCTGATGAGACCAAGGTTGAACCTTTTGGCTACAATTCCAAAAGGTACATTTCACACAAAAACAACACTTCACATCACCAAAAGAAGACCATCCCCATGGTGAAGCATGGCAGTGGCAGTATCCTGCTTTGCGGTTGTTTTTCTTCAGCTGGAACTGGGGCTTTAGTCAAGGTGGAGGGAATTATGAACAGTTCCAAATACCAGTCACTTTTGGCCCAAAACCTTTAGGCGTCTGATAGAAAGCTGAAGATGAAGAGGAATTTCATCTTTCAACACGACAATGACCCCAAACATACATCCAAATCAATAAAAGAATGGCTTCACCTGAAGAAAATTAAAATTTTGGAATGGCCCAGCCAGACTCCAGACTTAAATCCAATAGAAAATCTGTGGGGTGACCTAAAGAGGGCTGTGCACAAGAGATGCTCTCACAGTCTGACAAATTTGGAGCAATTTTGCAAGGAAGAGTGGGCAAATATTGCCAAATCAAGATGTGCCATGCTGATAGACTCCTACCCAAGAAGACTGAATGCTGTAATTAAATCAAAAGGTGCTACAACAAAGTATTAGTTTAAGGGTGTGCACACTTATGCAACCAGCTTATCGTACATTTTTTTTTATTTTTTATATTTTCCTCCTAACAGATTTGTTTGTTTTTCAATTGAATTTTACAGGTTATAGTTCACATTAAAGGTGAGAAAAGTTTGGAAATGATTTATTGTGATCTCTTTTTTATATCACAAAAACCTGGCATTTTAACAGGGGTGTGTAAACTTTTTATATCCACTGTAAATATATATATATATATATATATATATATATATATATATATATATATATATATATATATATAGTCATATCACTTCACTGAAAGACCATTTCATTGACACCCATTTCACTGAGACCAAATCACCTAAAATTCATTTCACTGAAAGTTAATTTCACCTAATACTCATTTCACTGACAAGTAGTACTCTAAGGCAAGTCAAAGATATATGCCCTTTTCCCCACAGTAGTGCGATCTTGGTGTTAGTATATATAGTTAGGGGGTGTGTGGGTGGCCACTGCCCCCCACATTGGAATGTGTGAGGAGTGTAGCCCCCCACTTACTTTGGTTTTCTTTTACATTACTTGGTAAAACCCAACTAGGTGGGGGGCTATGCCCCCACACCCCCCAATGTGGGGGACTGTGCTCGTCACCCTCCCAACTATATATACAGAGGCACAGCAAAATAATGGGTATAGTTCCCCATACTAAAGGGGTGGCGTAAGCCACAAAACGATGGGCTAGGCTTGTAAATGCCCTCGGGCAGATAGCCTAGTATGAACCTATGAACCTATACTAACACCAGGATCACACTACAGTGAGGAAAAGGACATATACCTTTGACTTGCCTTAGAGTACTACTTGTCAGTGAAATGAGTTTTAGGTGAAATGAACTTTAGGTTATTTGGTCGCAGTGAAATGGGTGCCAGTGAAATGGTCTTTCAGTGAAACTATACAAATCCATATATATATATATATATATATATATATATATATATATATATATATATATATATTTATTTATTTATTTATTTTACATTTGTTAACCGGGCTAGTCCAGCTGGATATATTTCCATTTTCAGTGGAGGCCCGGGAAGAAAAGCTCCAATAGTAACACAGCAATATAGTAACACACAAATATGTCTTGCACTATTATACAAAGAAAGGATGTTAAAATATTAAGTAATGAGTATTGATGAGAGGAAAATTACATTAATTACCTCTAATCTAACAGGATAGGGTAAGTCACTTTACAGTATGATATCTGTGGTAATATACAGAACATTCAAATTTACATTCATGTCATAAGTTATTTAATTTACTAGCGACAGTTACTACTTCCATAGGGGTATAAAAGTATTGATTGGTGAGAGGAGGCAGTATAGAAATAGCAGTAGAGAAAGCAGAGAATTAGTCAGAATTGCAATAGGGGCATAACCAGTGTGTTTTGAGATGTTTCTTGAGCTTTTGTTTAAAGAGCGGTAGGGAGGGTTGTAAAGTTAGATTGGGTGGCAGAAGCTTCCAGTTTTTTCTAGCAGTATTGGAGAACAAGGAATCACCAGTCAGGTTATTAGACTTGCTTATGCTAGCAAGATGTTTGCTAGAGGCGCGTAAGGAGTTGAGATTCCTATAGGGGGTAATAAGGTTGGAAAGTATTGGGGTGTTGTTTGCTTGGTAAAATATCTAATGAACAATGGTAAGTTGGGAGAGTATCAAAATGTTTTTTAGTTCGAGCCAGTCTAATTGCTGTAGGTTCTGACAATGGTGAGTTCTAAATGGGTTCCCAGTAGCGAATCTGGCTATATTATTATAGGAGTTAGCTAGTTTGACGAGATTACTTTTTTTTAGGTTAGTATATATGGGTGAAGCATAAAGAAGAGTCAAGATTAAATGGGAGTGGGCAATTGTAGTTCTGGATGTTGGAGTTAAGAAGGGTTTTATTCTATATAAGGAGCCCATTTTTTCTATTTCCTGTTTTAATGGAGCTATTAATATGGTTATCGGAGGTGAGGTTATTGTCAATTGTGATTGCTAGCAGTTTGGTGGTAGAGTCTGGGGATATAAGGGTGCCGTTATTGGATTTGAGTGAGAAATCTATAGGGGGGGGGGCTTACTGTTAGGTGTAAAGAGTAAGAGCTTGGTCTTTCTGGCATTCAAAAGGAGGCAGCATTTCAAAAACCAAGCCTCTACTGTGCTGAATACTTTCTGAGTTAGAGAATGTAGTTCAGATATAGAGTTGGCAGAACAAATGAGCGTAGAATCATCAGCATATTGTATATAGGTGGCTTGAGGGATTGCAACATGAAGGTCATTGATGAACAAAGAGAAAAGGAGAGGACCTAGAATGGAGCCCTGAGGGACTCCAAGGGAGACGGGCAGGTGGGAAGATAGTTTATTGTCCCAAAGAACTGCCTGCTGCCTATTGTTAAGGTAGGACTTGAACCAGAGGACAGCCTTGGTGTCTAGAGAGAGGTATTCAAGGGTCTTTATGAGTATCATGTCAAAAGCTTTTGACAGATCAATAAATAGTGCTGAAGAGAGGTTATTGTTATTATGGTTGCAGTTGATGGAGTCGGTGAAAGACAGGAGAGCTGTGGTGGTACTATAAAATGGTCTAAAGCCATGTTGGCAGTTAGCTAAGATGTGTTGGGTTAAGTGGTGTATTAGCTGATGGTGAATGCATTTTTCCATAACTTTAGCTAAGGGTGATGAGAGCTATGGGTCTGTAATTGGCATAATCATTAGAGTTATCACCTTTGTGTAAAGGGATTATGTGTGAGATTTTCCAGATGTCTGGGACGATTCCCTCATTTATGATTCTATTTATAAGGATGGATATAGGATAGGCAACTGATTTAGCTGCTTTTTGTAAGCATTCTGATGGTAGCTAGTCTGCAGAGGGGGTACATGGCTTAAGTTTTTGGATGATTTTTTGGATGTTAAGTAGTAGAGATGGGTTGTAGTTGGAAGGTTGGTATAGTATCGGGTAAAGTGACAGGGAGACTAGTGTTGTCTATGGATAGTTGATGGCCTAGGGATTGTATGGTGTCAGTAAGGAAGGTATTGAAGGCATTGGCAGTTTGCTGGGGGCTATTATTTTCAGCTCCGAGTGGAGATGGTGTGCTAGAGTGCCCAGGGTGTAGGAGTCTATTTATGCTTGACCAGAATTTTTGTGGATTATTATGGTGGGCTTGCTGTAGTTTCCAATAATAGTTATTTTTGTCAGTGAGTCTGACTGTTTTTGTAATATTTCTTAACTGTCTAAAGGTTTGTTGCTCAGAGATAGTTCTGGTAGCTCTCCACTTAGCCCAAGATTTGTTCCTCAGCAGTATCTTTTGTCTAGTGTCTTTTGACATCCAGGGGGCTGTCTTAGACTTCAATCTAATAGACCATTTGGGTGAGTGTTCATCTAGGATTGTTAAGAATTTAGAGTTGAAGTATTTAACAGCCTCTTCAAGTGGGAGATTTTTTAGAGGGGTCCAGTCACAGGCATTAAGTTTGTTTTGGAAAACTACAGGGTTAAAGCGTCTCTGGGACCATGATATCCTGTATGTGGGGGAGTTAGGAATATAATTTTTTTGTCTTATAATGTAAGTTGAAGTATGATCGCTTACATCATCAGGCAAAGTTCCTACTTTATAAGTTTGTTGTTGTCTGTTAATAAGAATTGAAGTCACCTAGTATAATTGTTTCTTGTGGGTAAGTAGCTGATACCCAGCTTAGAATCTCCTCTTTTGTAGTGCTATTATTACCAGGAGGTAGGTAGATACAGATGATGTTTAGGGTTTTGCTAGTGTTGAAGTCTAGAGATAAGGACTTCTGCCTTACTATCTTGGGGGGGTATAGGGTATTGAGGAGATCTGTAATCCAGTTTTAAACAGAAGGGCTACTCCTCCACCCTTGTGTTTCATGCAGTCAAGTCTCAGTATATTATATCCTGGGGGGATAACCTCAATGTCCTTAGTTCCTGGTTTAACCAAGTTTCTGTAAGACAGAAGATATCAAAAGAATGAATGTCAGTATATATATATATTTCTGTGGTCTGGGATTTAAGGGCTTGTCTCAATGTCAGAGGTGCAGGGAGGCTTGAGCCCCTGCAAAATAAAACAATTTTTGTGTTTGTAACCTTTGGAGTATCCCAGTTAACCTCTTAATGTTTTATTATTTTTTGGGGTTGAATAATTGTATATTAATTAAATGAAATGAAATTGTTCATAGTTGGTGCTTTTAATTTGCCTTTGCATTTTCGATAGATTGAGGAGATGCATTTTATAGAGTGATAAACCACTCAGGAGAAATGTGAGTCATTTTTCTACTGATGCTTGAGTCAGTGCAAGAAGACAAAGCCCAGTTTTAGTCAATTACTGTTGGATGTCACCCCAAAGAGTTTTTTAATACCCAGTGACCCATCTGATGTGTAATATATTGTCTGTCTGCCTTCCATCTGTTATATGAATCCCTTTTAGCAGTGATGAAATGGTTGTGAAAAAAAAATGTATCTTTTGTTAACCTAGTTAGTCCCACTAGGTTAGTCATCTGTTCTCATGGAATTCCCAAGGTAATACTTGGCCAGAGCATCAGGGAATTTCCCCCACTCTTTACTGTTGTAAGTCGGACCCATTTTGGAGGTGCACTTCCAGTTTTTGTTCCAGGTGTGGAGGTGGCTTAGAGAAATGGGGAGGCAGATGGAGAGAGGAGGAGATGATGGAGTAGTGGAAGAAATGAAAGAAAAAACAAATACTGATACAGGCAAATGTGTTCAGAATTCTGAGGAAATGCTTCAAAGAAACCTGTTTGATGGAGATAAGGCAGCAAATGGTGGATGGATAATTCCAACCCTACAGTTGGGAGGGTTGTGGGATGGTTTACTTAAAGAAATGGTGATGCAGAGTTAGACAGAAAATAAATGAGATGTTTCCTGGGGGGACATTATAGAAAAAAATCAAAAGGAGGATGCAGAGACAATCCTGAAGAACAGTGGTGAGAAGGAAAAGAAAATATATGCAGATAAAGCAAAAGAAGGCAAAAGTGGAGTAGCAGAAAAGAAGGCAGAAGAAAATGAAAAACAGAAGAATGTGGTAAGGATTCAAAGTAAAGAAGACAAAGAAATGGACAGGTATGTAGTGTGGGACAATTTAATAACTCCTTTGGGTGTAAAAGGACAAAGCAAGAGCATTTATTCTTCTTAACAAAGAGACATTCTGTGACATTATATTTGAAACTGTTTTTTCAATGAAAATTTTTCTTGGAGAATATGACAAAAAGAAAGACTGTAACCCATGGAACTTTTATGTGATAAAAGCATTTAACAGGGAAACAAAAAATATCAGAACTTGTCAGAGATTTGGGATGCATGGCTAGGTTTAAAATGGCCCTTGTGGTTCTTAGCCTAGTAAACACATATGAACCTATAAGATTCATGACAGTTTTGAACAGAGGTAGAAAGAGAGACTTAAAAAGGACATTTGAAAACTATGCAAAGAAGAACTGGGCAATGCAAAAGTTAATGACAAAAGGGTTTTATGGACTGGTTGCTGGGATTGTAATACTGTGTTAAAAATAGAAATAGAAAACATTTAACATATACAAAGTTTGATAAATGTTGAGGGGAATAGGGGTCTTGTAAAATACTGGAGACTGCCCAAAATATGTTTTTTTGTGGAAAAGAATGATGTTTGATATGTAACTGTGACAAAAGAAAATGTCATATTTTTGGAGAAATTAGACATGATGAAAAATGTGAAATTAAATTTTATAAATGTAACAAAATTGGACATTCATGGATGGATTGCAAAAATGAAAATAACAGTAAGGAAAAAGCAAAAGAAAGAGAAGAAAATGAACAGAGAAGAAGTTTTAGAAATAGTAGAAATAGAAGAAAGATTAAATGAGAAAAAAAATGATAAAGAGGACATAGAAGAGGGCTCTGAAATAAATGATTAAGAAGATATACACTAGGAAGTTGTAAAAGAGAAAGAAAGAATTCTATTAATAAAAGGGTAAAACAGAAACAAAAAATTTAAAAGGATAAGTACAAATAAAAAAGAAAGGAAATAGATGAAAAAGAATATATGTAGCTAAAGATTGGGGCTTGGTATAATGGTTAAGGTCTTAAACTCACAGTCACAAGGTACAGTGTTTGATTTTCACCTTTGTGAAGAACATTTGTTAGGCTTAAAAATGATCTATTAAGAAAGCTGGCCTAGTAATTAGCTATGAACTTCTGAAACCATGAATCTAAGGCAAAAATTTAAAATTGTTTGTGCCTTTTGTAAATGTGAATAATATTAAGAATATAGTAAGAAGAATAGGACTTTTGGAGTGGTGTAATACATGTGATGTAGGTGTAATTATGTGAGGAGACACAATATTTTTAACAAATGAAGAAAGATTATAAACAGAGAAACTATGTGGAGGAAAGATAATCTGGAATTTAGGGAATGAGAGATGTTATGGAATAGCCATATTCTGTAGAAACATAGTAAATATATTAGATGTAACTTTAGCAAAAATGGGAAGATTAACCAGTGTAGATTTAAAACGGAAAGAACAAGTACATGCAAGTATAACATTGTATGTTTATGCTAATTGTAAAGAAAGAGAAAGCTTATTTAATGAGATTTTAGACTATATAGTGATAAATATCAATATTATAATAACAGGAGACTTTGTGATTTAAGAGGTAAGAGTAGAAATAAGGGGAATGATACAAGAAAAATGTTAGAAGTTATAAGATGTGATAAGTTAAAACTTTGGAACAAAAATTCATAGACTTACAAAAGGGATATGTGTCGAACTAAAAATAGATAATTTTATAGTTTCAGAAATTTTAGTTATAGAAGAAGGGGAGGTAGTTGAAACAGGCTTTTCTAATCATCTTGCAATATGTCTAGAGATAAAGGAAAAGAAGGAATATATACGAATAAGGCAAAGAATAAAAAGGATAATAAAAAAGCATGAAATGAAGAAGAAAAAGAGATTATTAAAACAGTTATGGAAAGATCATATTAGTATCAGAACATTTTATAAAATTGATCTGAATCATGAATGTTAGTTAATGAAAAATATAAAAAATGTGTTTTACAGTGGCAATATGACGTGAGAAAAGTAGAGAAAGCAAAATATAAAAGAACATATAATGATACATTGGAAGATTTAGAACATAATGATAGAAAGTACTTTGACAAAGAAAAACAATTATATGAAAAAATCAAGAAAAAATACAAGAATTGTTATATAAGAAACAATATTTTTTACACGGAAAAAGAAAAGTGTCAAGTTTCTTAATCATATTAGTAAACAAAAATAGTGCAATGAGGGAAATGAAAAATGAAAAGGAATACTAGAAAAGATTATGAATAATGTATTATAACAAGAAATGTTTAAAGAAAAAAGAAGATAATGACAAAATGTGGAAAGTAAAAAAGTTAACAGAAAAAAGAGAATAAAGAGTTGGAAAAGGAAATTTCTTTAAATGAACTATATAAAGTATTAGGACAAGTAAATATAGATTCAGCTGCAGGCCCAGATGGAATATTGTATGAAATGTATAACAATTTAAGGCACTGGCAAACATATTTTTTAATATATTGAATGAATGTTTTAATGAAAAATGTATGTATAGTTATGTACTGGAATACTTAAATTCATATAGAAGAAGGACAAAGGAAGACAATAAAAAATGGAGACTAATAGTATTGAATAATAATTATTATAAGATCTTTATGAAAATAATACAAAAGAGATCTGATACTAAAATGGAAAATATTATGGAAGATGGCATATATTAATGACAGTGAAATTGTGGATGATATTATGAACAGAAAATAAGAAGTGGAAATCATGATAAAAGACCTTAACATGGCATTTGACACAATTGGGAATGAAATCTTATGGGTAATAATGAAAAAATATAAGTGAGAAAGCTAGGAAATTATGTATGTCAATGTATACCACTAATAAAGTAAATATACTTGTAAATGGTTGGTTAAGCTAAGAGGTACATATGAAGAGTGGTATAAGACAGAGGTAACCAATGAGTTGCATACTTTTTGCATTAGTTATGAAAGTGACAGTATGTGAAATAGATTAAAAAGTGAATGAAACAGGGAATATAACTCCTGAATAGTTAAGAATTACAGTTCTGTTACCATATGCAGATGACATTGTAATAATTGCAGAAAATAAAATTTGGATAAATTAAGTAATAATTTGCAAAAATGGGTGTCTATAGATGATAGAGATGGCTTTAAATAAAGAGAAAAGTAAAGGTTTATATGATGTAGTAAAGATTGGGGTATATATTTTGCAATGAATTAAATGTTTGTGTTATGTATAACATTTTGAAATAAAGATATAAGTAGAATTCAATGGGAAAAAAACAATAAATCAAATAAAAGAAGTCTGTCTTTTCTGGAGAACATATCAATTATTATTCAGAAAAAATGCTTATTTGATAAATTCAGTACCCATGGGAAAACAGCATATTTAACAAGTATATTTATTTTGCCAACAGTATTTGAAAAGGAATTATTGCAGATATTGTTTTCCATTTATATGGAGTTCCAGATTAAACCTAATAAAAAGAGGTGTTTTGTACGTAAATAAAGAAGAAGGAGGTTTAGGGTTAATTAGCCCAGTGATATATGCTGCTCCATTAAATTTGTGCAAAGTGTTAAAGTGTTGAAATGAAAAAGATGAGAGGTTAGTGGTAAAACTGTATAAATATAAGTATAATAAATATTGGGATATGGTAAAAAAGAGTGAAAGAAAAAAAGAGTGTATAAATAACAAAATAAAAATGTTACCAAGAAAAAATATTTTTGTAGAAAATAAAAATGAATGATATAGAAAAAGATAGACAAGTAAGGTATAAAAATGTAATGATAAAACATCACTATGTAAAACCATGGAAAAACCTAATAGATGAAAACATTAAAGCTATAAAGATAAAAAGCAAATGGTATAGTCAGAAAGTAGAATGTCAAAATTGTTGGGAGGGGGGGGGCGGACTGCTAATAGATAATTTGCCAGTAAAAGTAAATATGCCATATAAGAGAAAAAGTGATAGAGTATGTTTACATTGTCATTAAGAAGAAACTACAAAACTTGTTTTGAAATGTAGAAGAGTAAAAAAGTTATGGAGAAAACTATGTAAAGAAGATGTTTTTGCAAATATAAAAAAATGGAAAAAATAAACATGGATGTGATTAAATATGGCTATTATAATAACAGAAGTAAAGAATATGTTAAAAGAATAGATAAAAAGTTATTTTATGTTATATGGGTTATATGGAATGAAAGAATAAATTAAATTATTTTTACTGGTAAATGTCAGAATCAGATGGTGATTATAGAAGGAGTGGGGGTCTAAGAGGGATGCCAATTTAATATGATTGTGTCAACAGATTTGTATACATGCACACACACACACACACACACACACACACACACATATATATATATATATATATATATATATATATATATATATATATACACATACATACATGCATACACACACACACACACACACACACACACACATATATATATATATATATATATATAAAATACACACACACACACACACACACACACATATATATATATATATATATATATATATATATTTGTAAATATGTGTATATATGTAAATATTTCACAAATAAGAGTTATTTTTGTATATAAATAAAGGACCCCTACCCTTTTCAATGGGTTCCATGGGATCTTTTATATCAACCTGAAATAACACCAACTCAGACTAATGGGGTCTCAGTTTAGCATCTTATCCAAAGGACAGCACACTCAGCATCAGCAGTTCAACTAGTTGTGTGGGAACAGAACCAATAGCCTTCTGCACCAAAGGCATGTGTACCTGATACATCAGTGACACCATGTTTAGCCTGGGACATGCAATCCTATTCAAGTGGGTGAAGCATATAACTCCACTTATGTCGATAATGCATTACCACATGACATATTTTGCCCTGATGCTGGTTATCCAGCATACATTACCCTTACAAAAGAATGGTATTAATTTCCTTATGGATAGGTATATTAGACAAAAGCAGTCAGGTAGCTATTTAGCAGATGGCCTGATGAGTTTATCCATAATGTCTCAATCGGTTTATTCCTAGTCAGTATGGTACATAATACTTGATCTGAGGATATGTACATCAGAGGTAGATGATATGTTAAATTCATTACAGTTAAAATACAAGGGCAGCACAGCAGGGCTTCTTCCTAAGGTCTAACTTGAAGGAAGAGTCTGAGCTGCTGTGCAGGACCAGAGCTTGTATTTAGAGCAGGATTTTCTTAGTAGAAGGAGAAGTAGTTCTAAGTACTTGTGCTAGTCCTGTAGTAAATACCCTTATATTTATACCCAACTGAACTTAACTTTCATAAACATGCTTACGCTTAAACACTAAACAATTTGATAAAAGTTTAAGAACAATGAAATAATACCTTTTATCACCTGCACAGCATTAAATTATAGAAATTGCAATATTGCATGCTTTCCAAGAGGAAAATGGGCAGCAAATTATAAACAGAAATTCATAAAGTAAAATCATCAATAACTGCAAAACAACTTAAGGGTCCAAAAACAATCATCTTAATGCAAACTATGAAGAAATTAAGTTGTTGCAAATCAGTCTTTTGCAGTTCAGAAAACTGAACTGTTGTTGTTTGTCTGTCTTTCGGCTTTTCCTGGTTAGGAGTTGCCACAGCGGAACTCCGGTCCGCTAATGATTGGCAGTAGATTTTCAAGAATGCCGAGGTGCCACCTCAACTTCCAACCTTCAACAAAGGCACGCCCATTTACGCATGACTTTCGAACGCCAACCGGAGGACATGCAGACTCCACACAGAAGGCACGCCTCGTACTCCAGCCGTGATAAAACTGAACTGTAAATAATATAATATAGCAAATAAACATCAAATGCCCCGGGATCACAAAAATAAGTACATTTTTGCAATGCACTATAACAATGTATGGAATAAAGACGAAGAATCAAAAAGGTATGCTCCGTTCCTTGCTTTCCATTCAGCAACAGAGACTCACAGACCTCAAACCGCACTAAAACCTGTCCTACAGACAACTGTATCAAACCCCGAGTCAGTCCACAAAAGATAACAATGGCCTGAGCATTCCATAACATCCAACAAAGCACTGAATCCCTGCATCATAACTTAGCACGAGCTTTTAAAGCAATCTGTTCCCAAATGCCTTCAAATCTTCCAGCAGTCATGAACCAATGGAAACATGAAATGCAGACATAAGCAGAGATTGTCAATTAAAAATCCAGGTCCTGTCTCCTACAGGAATTCTGTGGGAATTAGAGAAAAGCCAATAAAGCCATATAAGGTGAGCTTGTATTTTATCGCTGATTATTTCAATAATGTAATTAAATGCCTGTAGCTGTGGACTACTGCAGTTTTTGCCTGCTTTTGCTGGGTTTTTTTTGTCCTTTGTGGATTTCATTCAGATTTAGCTGAGCCCACAATCGTCTGTTTAAATTCTTTGGGAAATACAGACTTTCAAGTTAGGAATCCTGGATGGAAATACTGTCAAACATTCATTTGAAGCTGCTGCAGACATTCAAACAGCTGAAGCAAGTCTTTAAAATGACTGAAATATTGTTATCAAATGCAATGCAAACAATGCAAACACAAGTCTGTATTCCTTCTTAACTCAAGCAGTGCAGTAAAAGATAAAATGAACATAAACAAAAATATTGAAAATAATAGCACAAACCCGTTGGAAATGACTTTATAGTAATACCCCCTAAAGTGCATTTACTTAATATTCAACATATGATGCGTTTCCTTTCTAGGATTTGACGCTAATGTAATTATATCCTATCTTCCTGTGCTGGAATCTTAACATAGTTAGATACACTCAGGAAGGAGTTACACTATAACAGGCTTAGAAGTGCTGCTTTTATTTATTAACCTGGTTTCTGTGTTTTATTATTAATGCTCTGTCCTTAATTCTCTACTGTATATACCCATATAATGCCTTATTACTTGACCCCCCCCCCTTGTATTTGCAGATACTATTTTCCTAGCTATACCACATACTTACTTGTAAATTTATTTTACACATAGCAGCCACTCTTCAATGACCATCTTACTGTTTCTTTTAAGTAAAATTTTATCCTAAGATCATTTGAGATATCTAAATGGAGAAAAAATGGAAACAAGTCAAAATTTTGTTTATAATGGCCCACATCAAAATTCAGTCTTTAGCACACCTTTCCATTAGGATTTATCACTGATATTCAGGCACAACAACATCTACATGCAGTGAGTGTTTAGGAATTTCCACTTTGGCACCAGCTGGCCTGAACAGGGTATCGGAATATTAGCTCTTTGTCAACTGTCATTCCTATCAGTGGGGAACAAGTGACATGTAAGGCCATCTAGGGTTGAGGAATGGAACATAATCTGAAAACAATAAGTCCATTCATTTCTAAAATGAAGGCTTTGGAAAAGTCAAGAAACAAGGTAACTGCATAGGCAACTTTTTCTGTTGTTTTTTTTTTTTTTTTTTTTAAGGACATAATTAAAGGTGTCAGTGGCTATGGCGGGAATTCAGAAAAGCTTAGACGATAATTTTTAGCATGGGTGCATTGTGGCATGATAAGTAGATGGACACCGCACGTTTTAGATTCAGTAAACTCAGCATAGTGGTGCACAATCACTCACATGAATGCACATATTTGGAAACTTTCGTGTAATGCAAATTTCAGCATACGTAGCTGAAAATTATGCTAATGAAGCAAATCAACACAACTGAGTGATTCAACAACCTCTAATGACACTCTGTGTATGTCTTGGTAGTGTATGCAGAGAATTTCTGAGTACAGGAGTCTACACAGAAACAAGGGCATGTAAAAGTACTTAAATATTGACAAAACTGACCTCATCAGGTAACGCCACATGAATTATGGCCTAAGTACACACTGTGGATCCTAGAAAATCAGTCGTCCAAAACAAATTCCATCTTCACTGCCATGACGTAAATGCACCTTTGGTCTCCCATCCCCAAATGAAGAATAAACTTCTAAGTAATGCAGGCTGCTAAAATGTTTAAAACTGATGGAACAGAGCATTTTAATGTACTGTAAGCATAATGTGTTGTGTATCACATATATAGGCAAATAAAATCCTGCCTTGTGTTTGCAACATTGTGGTCCTGTGAAGTTGCCCTGCTTACATGGCTACTAACCATGTAGATTCTAGGCTATCACCACTGTCATTACACAAATGAGGCCAAAAATCAGTAGCCAGGGCAAGAATTTGGTGGGCTGTTCCGCGGCTTCGCTATTTCTTCCACTGTGGTGCAATCTCGGAGTTGGTATATTTAAGTAGGGGGGTATGGGGAGTACAGCCCCCCATGTCGGGGGTGTGGGGGGTGAAGCCACGCACATTAGATATAGGTTTTTGGTGTGCTTATGTTGTGTGTGTGTTTCTCACAACAGCGAATAAAAAAATTTGCTGTTCCGAGGTTTCGATTATATCACATTTCGAGCTTCCAAGTTCGAGCTTATACTGTTTGATATTTTGGAAGTTCAATAATGTGATATAGACCCCTTGTGAGCACATATATTTTTCCCCTTCTGCTAAGGAGAGGGCCAGCAATATACAATGGTTCTACCATGTAACACACTCCCCTGAAGTACTGGGTGCCATAGACTGCACTCACGCACACATCAAGGCACCACCTGGTGAGCAGGGTAGAATGTACATTAACTGCAAGGGATTCCACTCCATCAACTGTCAAGTCATGTGTACTGACCAGGGGATTATTTTGAATATGTGTGTGCTGGCAACCCTGGCAGTTATCATGACTCCCATATCTGGCACACATCACAGCTGTACCAGATGTTTGCTATGGGTCATTCCACAAGGCCATTTACTGGGGGATGCTGGGTATGCCCTGGAATTGTGGATGATGACACTCATCAGAAGTGTGCACACACCCATGGAAGAGCACCATAATGAGGCACACACTAAACTAAAAACATCATAGAGCATATTCTTGGACTGCTGAAGTCAAGGTTCCGGTGCCTAGATATATCTGGTGGAGCCCCCATCGTATAATACATGCACATGTACAGATATTCACAGTATATGCTGTGCTCCACAATCTGATCCTGCACAAAAAGCTGCAGCAGGATCAGCAAGGGGAAGGACCACATATACCCCCACCAGCACCTAGGTCACCACAGCCACAGTCAGAGGAGGACTCAGAGTATAAACCACCTGCTGCTGTCCGTGTAGGCAGACGTAGGCATGCTCAGTATGCCCTTGCTTTGGCTAAGAGGCAATGCATAGCACATTCACTGGCCACATAGGGACCTAATCCCTTTCTTCTACTCACATACATATATTAAAATTGATGCCAGGCAACTCACACAACCTTCACCTACCTATGTATTGGCTGTGTACTGCTTGCATCAGACAGAGTCAGCCCTAAACCAAAGTTGTGTCAATTGCTGCATTTCCAAGGTAAGTCCTGAACCTAGACTGTACTCTTGAAGATTATTATGACATATCATTGTATCTCTTAACTTGGTACAGTAAGCAAGAAAAAATAGTGATGGATTTGTACAGAAATTACATTAATATAGGACTACAGACACTTATGTTACTAAATATGTTTCCATTTGTAATTAGTAGGCCTTAGGCATGAAACATTCACACAGTCATACCTCTGTAGAATACTGGTAAATCATTCAAGAGAGAAGTTAGTCTACACGTTGCAGTATCTGACTTCAGACTTGATTGTGCCATAACAGTAAGTGTGCTCTGCTCCCCACCCCCCAAAAGAGGAGTGTAGCCTTGTACCTGCCATAACAGTAACTCAGCTATGTTACCCTGAAACCCATAGTATATGTGTGTTTATGCCACAGTTAATAACCTCTCACATTTTATGGACAATGTTATAGAATTACTTACATATTGCATGTGTTAGGTAACTGATGACTCACCAACAAACACACATATGTAAGATAGACAGATGTATATTTGTAACCATAATTATGACAGGTTGTGTTACTACCATACTTCTTAGAATAAGAAATCTGGACAAAGATATAAAAGCTATAAAAAGTGGTACAAATAGGGACAATTTTGAAATATTGCTCTTACAAACTTATAAAGTTAACAGAATAACAGGTTTTGCATTAGCATGAATTTTCTGAAGGGTATGAAGTCTAAAACTCAAATGTCTGTCATTATTTTCTAACTTCAGTGTTTAATGATTTTCCAATAATTTGCCAGAAAGCCAGGATTTTATAAAAATGGATCAAAAATATAAGGCAAAAATCTATACATTCTGGGAAAATCTGTACAGTTGAGAAGTATGGTGACTACTAACTACTCTATGTCCAAATATAATACAGAGAATTACTTGTACAATATATAGGCCATGGTTTGATAGCAGTGTACATTCTTATGCAGTTGGTTGTGTGATAAATGACCCCAATTCTGTGCTGGGAAGTTTTTTATGTGGCAAAGAGGAGTAAGGTAGCTATCCTGTTTGCTAAAGCTGTATTGGTGTGAGGCTTCTAATCCTGACATAAGTATTTTTTTGGGATGTGTGCTGTCAATTGATAGTGTGTTTTTACAGACTTAGCTTCTGTATCCCATACTTTTAATATTTATCTTCTTTGGTTTTAATTCCACATTTGCGCAATGTGCCGCATCTAGAAAAAAATTTTGAGAAGGGTTTTCTAGTTTGCGCGCAGTTCAACATTGCAGATGGGAAAAAAAACAGATACGATTTATGTCAGACTGCCAACAACAGAAAGATGTATTCAATTATTGCTCCAGTCAGTGGGAAATCCTGGCCTGGAGTAGAGATAGGCGTGTGCTATAATAGCAGGTATGTATTACATAACAGTAAGTCTCAGATGTTAACAATGTGGCATGCATTTGCGCACTGCTTATCTATGCACAAAAAGCTAAATAGGCACACACACATGTGTGCACACTTATTTAACTGTAGTATGCACGCAATTGCACTATTACATTATATATAAATATATAGACATATACATAGATATGATATGTTCTTATTGTTCTATATGTCACAGTTCATTTGTCTGAACTACAACTTTCAACACATATATCAACCACAATACAAAGTGTATTATATAATGTTGTGTGCTCCTTCACTGACAGGGCCATTTGGTGGTGCTTACAAGCTTCCTCTGCCAAACTCAAACAGCCAAATATGCTCAATAAAGATACTTGTGCTGTTACACAGCTGGGCTTCTAAACAGTATACTTTTCTTAGGCTACTTGCCTCAGATGACACCGACAAGTGATGTACCTATGCAGACCTCTCAGGCTGTTCTTCCCCACATGGCTTGTTGATGTCATCTACTATAAGTTCACCTGCAGTCTTAGATACATCAGGTTTGTGCTGTGGCACTTGCATTAAGTACTGTGTTTTGTAGTCTGTGCATTTAGATAGGTAAGGGTTTGGTTCTTACTGCAGTAGACTTTGTGTGACTCCATAAAGAAGAGTGGAAGTGTGTATCCCAAACTGATTTCTCCAATGGCATGGTTTTGTATTGTTTTGGTGCTTGCACAAACATCCATTTCAAGTAGGCCTCCAGCCTCTAGTCCTCTACATGGCCTGCTGATGTCATCTACTATAAGATCACTTGCAGTCTTATATAAATGAGATTTTTCCTGTAGTGTGTGCATTAAGTACTGTGTTCTGTAGTTTGTGTACTTAGATAGATAGGCATTCTATTCTCACTGACATCAACTGTGTGTGTGTGTGTGTGTGTGTGTGTGTGTGTGTGTGTGTGTGTGTGTGTGTGTGTGTGTGTGTGTGTGTGTGCCGCCATAAAGAAGAGGGGGAGGTGTATATCCCTAAAAGACCTCTCCAATGTCATGATTTTGCAGTGTTTTGGTGCTTGTACAGACATCCATTTCAAGCAAGCCTCCAACCTCTTGTCCCCCACATGGCCTGTTGATGTCAACTACTATAAGATCACCTGTGGTCCTGTTAAAATCAGAGTCCTGTAGCCTGTGTACTTAGATAGGTAGGGATTTTATTCTCATCGAAGTCAACTGGGTATGTTTGTGTGTGTCTCCAAGAAGGTCTCCTACCTCTTGTCCCCCTCATGGCGTGCTGATGTCAACAACTATAAGATCACCTGCAGTCCTGTTTCAGACTTGTGCTGTGATGTGTATTAAACAGTGTGCTCTGTAGTCTGTGTAATTAGATAGGTGCAGAGTCTATTCTCACTGAAGTCAACTGGGTGTGTTTGTGTGTGTGTGTGCGTGTCCATAAAGACTGGAAGTGTATATCCCTAACAGACATCTCCAATAGCATGGTTTTGCAGTATTTTGGTGCTCGTACAAACATCCATTTCAAGCAGCCCTCCAACTTCTGTACCCTACATGGGCTGCTGATGTCATCTACTATAAGATCACCTGCAGTCCTGTTTCAATCAGACTTGTGCTGTGGTGTGCGTGTTAAGTCCTATCCTCATACACTGTTTCCTATGACTGCTGAGAGGCAATTAATGCCTGGCATACAAGAAATCCATGAATCCCACCCTGATTGACCTTTTGCATATCTGCAAAACAAATTATGTTTACTTAGGTAGGGGTTCTATTCTCACTGCAGTCAATCCATCATAGTTGGTATGCACAACCTGAGATGTATCTCTAGGGAATATATGGGGACAGGCATGATTGAGCTCTCTAAATATTTGTCCCAGGCATGTGTGTCCCTGTGTTTGACCAGCATTATAAGCTCGCCTAGGATGATACAACAGTATAAAGGACAAATGATCTTCTGAATTTGGTTATGTGTCTGGTGTCATTCTAAGGGGCTCCAGTTCCTGTCAGTGTGGGATGACATTGTAGATAGATCATGCTGATTTGAAAAATTTGAACTTCACCTGGCACCTCTAGTTTTTTGTTTGCTGGTTCAATCATGTGCCTCCACCATAATGCCTTTATTAGGCAATGTCAGAAAGCAGAAGCTACTATGTGAAAATCTATAACTCCAAAAAAGTAAGGGTCATGCTGATAAACTGTAGGAGTTAACATCAGAAACTGCACTATCTGTAATATTTGTCCCAGTGGAAGTAGTGGATGTCTGTGCAGTCACAGAAACCTGATGCAAGACTGCAGTAGGTCGCCCGGTCTTGCAAGGCTACTATGCCTTCCAGACATTCAGGCTGTAATATGAAGTTGTGGGAACCCCATAGAATGGATTATATCATCCTCATTGATGAGAATTCCTCCTCTACAGGGGTTGAAAACATAAGTCTATGGAGTTAATGTAACTCCAATTTACTGTGGCTAAGAAACACCTAAATGTTATCTCCAGCTATATGTCCCCTTCCATGAGCAAGATAGGCCACACAGCCTATTTATAAGTACTTTTAACAATTAAAGTTAAAAAAAAACAACCTACTCAGGGATGATTACAACTATAACGACATTGATTGTGAAACTTATGTGAGGCCAAACTCACATGCACAACAATTCCTGTACTTTGATGACACATATGTCATGGAACTAAGACTACATCACCCCACAAGTGTTTGGGATATTATAGATCTAGTCCTAACAAATAGCATTGACCATTGCAACCCCTCATGTGTAGGGCCTGCACTATTGCAATCCAACCATAAAGTAGTTTTTTTTCAGAATTTGCAATAGGAACAGAATTAAATAATGAGAGCTCAGCTGAACATACACCTTCCAAGGTAAATTCACCATCCTAAGGGATGGTATAATCATTTTCCACACTTCAGTTTCCACAGAGGACATTGACAACTATAGTAAGGTATACCCTGATGCCCTGTAAAAACATTTACACAAATGTATAAACACAGTCATAGAATATAGGATCAAAGAAAGAGCTTTGGGAAAATCATAACTATGCTGATGGATATCTGACACTACTTATTAATTATATAGTTATGTGAACGAGGCTGATGTTTATAAATACAAACGTTTAAATACCAAACTGGAAGACTGACATCCCCGACCTAAACAAGGCAATAAGACACCTTGTAAAATCCTCACAGAGCAGCTTTGGGAACTATGTCAAAACCATAGCCAAGCATAACGATAAGGCTATCCTCTGCTACATCTGCACCATCAAAGGTATAACTTAGATATGTGCTGAATTAAATGTGGACGGTATTGCACATACTGAACCAGTGTAAATTGAAAACCAGCTAGCAGATATGCTTGGATGACAATTATCCACCCACCCACAAGTTTACAACATGTCTTCAACATCACTTCCGACTTCCCTCTGTAAAGAGTATAGACATATGAGTTCAAAATCTGGACATTTAGCAGAAATCGCTACAGTTGACAGGTATGTAGACAGTACAGCAATACATACAGCAGGCCTGAGAGGATATATTATCAGATATCTTGCAAGTTATCTACAGTACTAACATAAATGTATTATTTTATTTATTTACTTATTTATTTGACATTTGTTAACAGGGAAAGTCCGATTGAGCCAGAGCCCTTTTACAGTGGAGGCCCAGGGAGAAAAGCTCCACATGAATACAAAGTAGATTTTACAAAAATACAAATACATAGTTTCCTACATAATTTTTGTTAAATTTTCAACATAGATAGTTTAAAACAGAGTTTACATTACATTTTCCAAAATATATTGTATACAGAGTGTGGAAAATTGTTTTTTTTTTTTTTTTTAATAATAGGATACTTTATTATGTAAGTATAGGAGGAACCCAGGAGGAGAGTGAAGGTAAAAGAGGTTAAGTGAGGGAGTGTTAGGGGACAGTCTTTGTGAGCAATAGGAAGAGCAGTAGAAAGTGTAGGTAGAGGTAAGAGAGAGCAACGCTTTGGAGTAGAGGTGAGACTGCTAGGGATGGCTTAGGAGTCATCAGAGTTAGTATTAACTGTTTAGTAAGATAGGGCTGTTCAAGGAGGGCTTTTACAATGGCAAGTCCATGAGTTTTGGAGGTGTTCTTTGAGTGCGTTTTTGAATTTCAGAGTATGGGGTATTGTACGTATGACCAGGGGGAGCTTGTTTCAGTTAAGGGCAGGTGTGTGACAGCATACATTTTGATCTACAGATTGTTTAGGTTTGTATATGTCAAAAAGTAGTTGATCAGAGCTCCTGTGGTTTCTAGCTGGTGTATGGAGATAGATGAGAGAGAAGATGTTAGGGTAGGAGGAGAGCTTATTAAGGATGTTGTCAATGACAAGCAGTTGCATGAATAGAAACTGCTGTAGGAATTCTAACTAATTTAGAGCCTTGAGAGAGTGACAGTGATGAGACAGGTAGGTTTGGTTTGTTGCAAACCTGGCAATTCTGTTGTACGTGATTTCAAGTTTTCCTTGTAGGCCTGTTTGCAAATTGGTAAGGATTTGTCAGCTATAGGGAAGACTGGCTAAGAGGTAGTCATGGGCAAGGAAAGTATGCGAGTCTTTAGAAAGGAATTTTTTATTATGTTTACCAACCACAGGAGTCCTAAGTCTCTGAATTCATGACAGTAGTAAATTGAGTAAAGGAAGAAGTAATGGCAACAGTACCACATTTACTGTAACAGTATAACAGGGAGTAATACCTTTACTCATCTATATCTGCAGTTACTGAAATTTATTTATTTATTTAAATTTGTTGACTGGGAGTGTCCGACTGGACGTAGGTCCATTTTCAGCGGAGGCCCGGGGAGAAAAGCTCCACAGTTAAAATAAACAGACAGTATATACATTAGATTACATAGTGAATAACAATTTACATAGCAATTACTTACAACATATTTACAGATGAAGAACATAGTACATCAGTAGACAACCAGAATTTTTATCTGTGAAGTGCATACCAGACAATAACAAATGTTACAAGAAGAAGTTCGTGCTGTATAATAAGTACTGGCTTATGAGCATCTGAGCTTGCTATAATCAAGGTAGTTAGTGGAGTGGAAAAAAAGGTAGTGGTTGGATGGGGTGGATGATATTAGAGTGGGAGTTGCAAGGGCATAGCCAGCATGTTTTTAGTTGCGCTTTTAGTAAAGTTTTGAAGTGGGTGCCTGATGGTATGGAGGTAATTGTGGGTGGGAGTGAGTTCCATAATTTGGCTATGGTGCAAGAGAATAGTGCTTCACCAGCAGAGTTATTGGCTTTAGTGATCTGCAAGTGATTTTTGCTGCTGGATCTTAGTGGTCTGGTGGTGCGATAGGGTTGGAGTAGATTCTGGAGGGATGGGACATTTAGTGGATGGTTTACTAGTTTGTGGGCGAGTGAGAGTTGATACCACTGAAGGAGGTGAGGAAGTTCAAGCCAGTCCAGTTCAGCAAGTGAGAGACAGTGGTGACTACGGTAGGATATCCCTATGACGAATTTGGCGATTTTGTTGTAGCAGGTCTCTAGCTTGTTTAGATCACATTGCCTTAGGTTGGTATATATTGGAGAGGCATAAAGTAGGGTGGAGATAAGGTGGGAATTTGCTATTGAAATCTTTGCTGCTTTGGTGAGAAATTGCTTATTTCTGTATAACGCTCCTAGTTTTTTGTGGACTTTTTTTATAGTCATGGATATGTGAATGTCAAATTTTAGTTTATTGTCTATTTCCACTCCTAGCAATTTGGGGTGTGTTCAGTTGGGTATATAGTGGGGTTGTCTTTTGCCATGATGTTAAAGTGAGAGTTGTTTTGAGTATGTTTGGTGGGTTGGAAGATGAGTAGTTTAGTTTTGTTTGGGTTGAGTATTAATCGGGCATCGGATAACCATGTTTCAACAGAGGAAAAGGCTTCCTGTGTGACTTTTTGCAGTTTTGGTAGGGACTGGGCTGAGCAGATGATGGTCGAGTCATCTGCGTATTGTATGAGTGTGCCATGTTTGGTGGCAGAGGCTAGATTATTGGTGTAAACAGAGAAGAGTAGGGGTCCAAGGATGGATCCTTGGGGAATCCCTATGGAGACAGATAGTTGGGGAGATGTGTCATTCTGCCATACAACGGATTGTTGGCGGTCAGACAGGTAACTCTGAAACCAGTTGGTGACCGATTGTGAGAAGGATAGGTTATTGAGGACAGAGATAAGTTGTTTGTGTGGGACCATGTCAAATGCTTTAGATAGGTCTAGGGAAGTAGCAGAGGAGAGATAGCCATTGTTTTTATGCTGAAGGATAGTGTTAGTAAAGGAGAGTAAGGCAGTGGTGGTGCTATGGTTTGGTCAGAAACCATGCTGAGTACTGGAAAGGAGGTTGTTAATAAGGAGGTAGTCTGAGACCTGAGAGTGTATGCATCTCTCTAGTATTTTGGAGAGTGGAGAGAGAATAGCTATGGGGCGGTAATTGGTTAGTTCTGTGGAGGTCCGCCTTTGTGGAGGGGAATTATATGTGATACTTTCCACAGTGTGGGAACGTAACTTTCTGACAGAGATCGGTTAATCAAGATGGATACTGGGTAGGCCAGAGCATCAGCTGCGATTTGTAGGTATTCACTTGGGAGGCTGTCTGCTACTAATTTGGTGGGTTTAAGTTTAGTTAAGAGTTTTTTTATGTTGGAGGTAGGTACAGGAGAAAAAGAGAAGGCAGTGGGGAGATTACTAGTTGAAGGTGTGGGTTGGAGGGGAGGGGGGTTGTGTTGTTTAGCTAGTGATAGTATGATTTGGGTGAAGTGTGTGTTGAATGAGGTAGCAATATTTTCTGAGGAGTGAGGGATGTTAGGAGGAGGGGTACTGAATTTACCTGGGTGGAGGGTGGAGTTTATGGAGGACCAGAATTGTTTGGGGCTGTGTTGTGAGGAGACTAGGGCAGACTGGTAGTACTGGGATTTGTCCTGTTTTATTAGCTTTTTGATTCTATTGCATAGTAGTAGGAATTTCTGTCTAGCTGTGGGGTTTTGGTTTTGTGCCAGTGCTCCCAGGCTTTATCCCTGTTTTTCATTTCTGACTTAGTGGTTTTCTGTAGCCATGGGGAGGGTTGTGCTTTGGTTCTGGAGAATCTTATGGGGGCATGGTAATTAAGGATTCTCAGGAAGGTAGTATTAAAAAATTCAACTGCATCATCAAGACTGAGGTACTTTAGAGGATGCCAGTTACATTCTTTGAGGGATGAGATGAATGTGACTGGGTTAAAGTTTAGTTTTTTACGTATTTGATGGTAGATGACAGGTTTAGCTTGGTATAGGTATTTTTTGAGTAGGAATGTTGGGGAGTGATCTCTAAGGCGATCTGATAAGCAGCCTGTTATATATGACTGGGGGCTCTTACTGACTAGTATCCAATCCAGAGTAGTGTGCTTGGTGGAGTTTTTATTTATCCTGGTTGGTGACTGGACTAGTTGAGTGAAGCCATGAAGGTGTACATGATGGGTTGGATTGTTGCCAGAACAGGATTGCCAGTCAATATTGAAATCACCTAAGATGATAGTTTCTTGGGGGAGATGGTGGGTAGACCAGCTGAGGAGGTTTTCTAGTGGAGGGATGTTTTGGCCAGGTGGGAAGTAGCATCCAATTATGTTGATGGTTTTGTTTTGGTTAATTTTAGGTTGGTATATATTATTTCTTCATTGCCTATTTGTGGAGCTGATGATTTTAAGATCTGGATGTTTAGATGCTGTTTAAATATTATAGCTACACCACCTCCTTTTTTGTTTAGCCGGTCTACTCTTAGTATGCCATAACCTGTAGGGAGTATTTGCTCACTGGTAATGTGAGGTTTTAGCCAGGTTTCTGTCAGGATGACTATATCTGGGGAGTACAAGTCTATGGTGGCATGGAGTTCATGGACTTTGTTGGATATAGTTCTAATATTTAGGCATAGTAGAAGGAAGTCACTTGGCTTTCTATTGGCTGTGATATGGGAGAAGTTGTGGTTTCTAGTCTGATTATGAAGATTGGGGTTGGAGATAGTAGGGCCAGGGTTGGGGTGGATGTCTCCACTTAGGGATAGTTTTGATAAGCATGAGATTATTAGTTTTCTCAGTTTTTGAATGTGTTTGTTTATAAGGGAAATTTTATGATTGTTCTCTGTGGGTAATAGGTATGGTGGGAGGGTTACTATGTTAAGTTGTAGGGATGCTTTATGTTTGAGTAATATAGTTGGTAGAATATGTGGGGGGTGCATAGGGATGGTTCTTGAGCTGGTGGGAGGGGAGCTGAGTGTGGGTGAGACATGAGTGGTGGTGTGAGTAGTAGTACAGTGGTAGTGGTTGAGTGGGGGAATGATGGAGCTTTGGTAGTTTGTAAGATATGCAAGGAGAGTGCATGCAGTGAGCATAGGAAAGGTATGCTTGTACATGTTAGTTGAGGATGTTAACAAGAATGTGGCGGACAACTTTAAAATAAGCTTAGAACTGCAGTTATCTTAAATTCTTCCACCCATAAAAACAACTTGACACACACATACAAACTACTGACACTATTTCAGAATCCCACAGTATTCTAACGATGATCTAAGAAAGCATACCTGGAAGCTCCCCTTGAGACACAGGAGTGGCTCCCACATCCAGAACATACTGGGACATTGATTGCTGGGAGCTGTCCTGTGTGGCAATGTTTGCCAGGAATTCCTCTGTGGCAGTGAGAGGGGGTTCTTCAGCAGTCCCACAACCAGTATTCCCTACTTGATAGATTTTAAAGATTCAACAGGGTCTAAAACTAATGGCGGAGGATAAAAAACAAGGAGAGTAACAAGAGAAACATATCCTTGTTTGGGCCGTAACAGATACTCAGCTATGCTCACTCACCCAAAATAATAGAAACTTATATTTATTCACCCCCAAACAAAATACCAGGCTAAGGACCAATTGTTCTAACCAAACAACTGTGAAATGCTAAAAGTGCTATCAAAGGACTTTTACGTGAAATGTGTACATAGTTATCACAAAGCATTAGAGTTTCAGCCTACTCTACATCTGTAACTCTGAAATGGCTTGAAAAATAAGGCCATGCCATGACTGTGGTTCTACAAAATGCGTACAGATTCACCTCGTATTATTCTTAACTACATTCAAGCTTATGCATTATGTAGGTAACAAAAGGGATGCACACCTGCTGGAGTACAATACTCCTCTGTATAGATATAATGTTTAAAATAAATGTGTCACTGAGTTAAACAATGCAATAACTCTCATCCACATCGGTTTAAATATTTGCATTTTTATAATGGAGTACATTAGTAATGGATTGCATCTGTCTTAGTCTGTGCTTCAGATATGCTGATTACAGTATAAGCACCTGAACTACATGCTACTCAACTAATCTTGTGGATTTAGTCAACAACATTGGAGTGCCTTCTGTGTGGAGTCTGCATGTCCTCCCCACAGTCGAGTGGCATTCAAAAGACATGCGCGAATGGGCGTCGAGCTGGCACCTTGACACCGTAAAAATCTACTGCCAATCATTAGCAGATCGGAGTTCCGCTGTGGCGACCCCTAACTGGGAAAATACAAAGGAATAACAACATATAATGTAGCCTTGTGGATCCCATGCAGTTTTTTATGTGGATTGGGACAATAGTGGAGTGCAGACACAAAGTAATCACAGACAGATTGTTACTAGCTGCTGCTTTTTTAATACATTTGTGTGTGCTATAGGCTGAAGCCAATGCTGCTGCTGCCAATAGCCATAGACAGAGAAGGTGAAAACTTTGCAGGCCAGGGACACAGTACAGGAACTGTGCAACCTCTGTCAACCGTGACTCAGAGCCAGAGCCAAATGGAGGGAACTCATCACAGTGGAAAACAAGGTATGTGTTGAACTTAGAATCTTAGCCACAGCTACCTTTCACAGACTATCAGGGGACATGCTTGGTGTGTCATAGATATCAGCATCCAGGAACTTCCAAACATTCCTGCATGCTATGCTACAACATGGCAGAGAGCACATATATTTCACCATTAGTTCTACATGGAGGGTTACAAGAGAGGGTCTTGATAATGCTACAATTGTACTATGTATCGCACTACCCTGAAGTAATGTGTGCCACACATTGCAGCCAGGTACACATGAAAACAACACCTGGGGAACTGGGTAGGGTCTGCATTAACTGTAAGGTCTACCACTCGAGCAACTGCTGAGCCATGTCTAATAGCATGGGAATCATCTGGAACATGTGTGCTGGCAACCCTGGCAGTTAACATGACTCTCATATGTAGCACATCTACCAATTGCACCACATGTGTGTTAAGGAGGATATCTCACAGGCTCATTTAGGGGTGGATGCATGCTACACACTGGAGTCATGGCTGATGAAATACACACACACACACACACACACACACACACACACACACACACACACACACACACACACACACATGCACACATACACACACAAACACACAAGCACCTTAATGAGACATATGGTGCAACCTGTAATGTCATAGAGCATGTTTTTGATCTACTGCAGTCACAGTGCCAGTGCCTACATACATTTGGCCAAGGCCGTCATTATAATCCACTGACATGTCCCATAATGCTCATAGTGTATGCTATGCTACCCAAGTTAATGTTGAGGAAACACCTGCAGCAGGATCAGCAAGGAGAAGGGGAACACATCCTCCCGACAATGCCAAGTCACCACAGCTACAGGCTGATGATGAGTCATAGGTGGAACCAGCAGCTGGTGTGGTTGTAGGCAGACATAGGCATGCTCAGTATATCCTTGCATTGGCTAGGAGACAAGCCATAGCACATTAACTCACCCCCAGGATCCTAAAACCATCCTCCTACTTCACCATGCTTTTGTACTGGGAAAGCATTACAGAGAAAAGTTTGACAGTAAGGATACACATCGCAGTTTCTGACTTCTCAACCCTCTGTAAATCAGACAGCAGGCAGGAAGGCAAACAAGCAGAGTAACCAGACCAACACAGTCTTATTAGTGCCATAGCAAGAACACACATTTGCTCTCCCAACCCAAAAAGACAGGCAATTCTTGTTTGTGACATCCAACCTGGCTTTCCTTAGTTGGCAATGCATATAATTTTATTTACAGTTAATATCACTTGACATTGTAAGTGCAATGATACAGAATGGCTTACACACTGTATGTCCCAGAGTACTGGTCAGATAACTGCTGAATGACCAATGAACACATAAAGGTAGTACAGTGCTATATATTTGTAAGCAAGTATCAAAACAGGGTGTGTGATCACTAAGTGCAGTATTTTCAAAGATAAACATTTCACTACATGTGTAATTAACATGTAATGTTTTACTATAATTGTACATTCTGTTTAATTTGTTTGTGTGCTGAATGAGTGTTGTTGTTTGCTACAAAGGCGTTTGTGTGAAAAAAACAGGGTTAAGACACCCATCCTGTGTTCTGAATGTGCATTGGATGGTCATTTGGATTCCAGACCTATGTAGGCATATTTCATGTGCACTAACACATTTTACAGTGTATGTTATGCATTGATTCCTGTATCTGCCTATTTTTACTTGTTCTTTTGTTTTAATTTTTGGGCCACTGTTTGCATGGTGCTGCACTTAACACAAATGGCTTTGGCTATGCTCAGCTGGTTTGCACAATGGTAAGTGGGCCGGAGCTTTATCAGATGAAGCATAAACTAGACAGTGCACATTGTCAAGGTTATTTCATATACAGCCACCCATGCAACTCTGTTATTGAACTGGGAGAGTAAATATAATGTGGTGTGGGGAAACAAAGTAATTAAAGTAAAGAAAACTGTGCATGGAATAAACAGTATTCGAACCCAGGACCATGTGTACAGTAGTCCTACACTTACAGCTGTTGCCATAAGAAGGTTTTGAAAACACTTGTCTATGTAGCACTTTTTTTTTGTATAATCTGCACTGTCACAACTGTATATGAAAAGTTCACATAGCCTGTATTAGAACCGAGGACCATCTGCACTCCAGTCCTACACCTAACACCTGTCACCAGAGGATTAGTTACAGGAAGTCCCCTATATTAGCATTCATTGTTGAGCTCATGGTATTAACACAGTGCACCCTCACTTACTAGGTTTGAGCGGTGCCCAGTAGTGTAAATTGAATACATCTGGTTTCTATCATTGCATGTCTGTGTCATGTCTAATACATGGGTGGTCCAGTCACACAAACAAGTCAAGTGATGCATACCCTTGGATGAAAAGTATAAAAAAAAAAAAAAAAAAAAAAAAGCAAAATAAAAAAGGGAAGAAGATTAAACAAATACATAAAGCCATACATAATGGAGGGGGGCAAAGGCCCCAAAAAGAGGGACAATATTGACATATTGGTCTTGCAAACTTAGAACTTTGATAGACTAACAAGTTTTGCATTAACATGAATATTCTGGAGCACATGAAGTCTGAATCTCAAATGTCTGTCATTTTCTGACTTCAGTCCTTAGAGATTGGCAGTGATTCGCCAGTAAACTGCAATTTTATGAGAAACAGGCCAAAGATATGAGGCAGACATCTGGACATTCTGGGGAAGTCTTTACTGTTGAGAGGTATGTGGAAGTGCTAACTGCATCTACCACTAGTGCATGCTGCAAAACCTTATTTTCACTACTTCCTGTACATGGTAACACTCCATGTAGGCTCTACATGAACCCTACACAGAGTTTACTGAATCCTGGAGTATATGTTTACCGTTTACCTTTCAAAAAATCAGCTTGGTATTAATAAGAGACTCTTACTTCATATACAAAGTCAATAAGATGTGGTCCGTCATACTCAACAGCTCCATCTGAGATGCTGTATAGGCCATTATTTTCTAACTTAGTTTTATGGCTTGTTTTTTCTCAAATGTTGCACATATTGGTGTTCTCTTTATTTCTTTATTTTTAGCTGTCTTTTCTGTACATTGCAGTTTGTGTGGGTTTTTATTTACTTTGATGGAAGCAGCTAAGCCATTAGACTGCTGACTCCCCATAATGATAACATCTGCACTGCTCTGAATTTCGCTCATAACAACAACAATCTGCTGCTTGGCAAAGAATTTCTTATCAAGGACACATGCCGATTTCTCAGTATTGCAGCTGTTCAAGTTACTTAATTTCTCTTGCTGTTTCACACAGTTACTACAAATTCCAGTGAATAGACTGTATCATATTAAATGCAGTACAGTATATTTATAGTGCAAGTTATGATTCAAATAGAAATGTGCATGCATTCATTACTTTTCCCATATTCACTTTATCCTGTTTTGCATTCTAAATGTACGTAATGTTTAGGGTCAGGTACATACAAAAAACTAAGGCAACAAGATGCCATCTACAAGCTGACATCGTTTGCTAAACAAAACAGTGAACTGGTCAACAGGGGATTTGCAGAGTTGGAGTTATTAATAAGATTATTAAAATGTTATGAAGAAAATAGGACATATTTCCGTGTTTACAGTAATAATACAAAAACCCAGTGTAATACTATCATGTTGGGGGTTGTGTACTCAACCAGTATGTGTAAGCAAAAAAATGACATTAAAAGTTAGTGGGTAATATGAACATATTTTGAGATATTTTACATTTTATGTGACTCACACCTTTTATCAGATATTATAAATCTAATGAAAAATGTTTTCAGTAGAATCTGGCAGTAGGTCTGAAATTGGTTATATCAGACGAGTTTCTTCCTTTGTGAAGGGGGAGTAATGAAGAATTTTTTCCATAGAAAAGGAATGTATGATAAATGTTTTCAGTAGAAGATTTTGGAAAAAGCTCTCAGGAATCAAGTGGGTTTCTGGCATCAAAGATCTCAGGAAGCAAAGGTGATGGTTATCTTATCTTAAATTAGTTAAATGACATCTCTGTCTTCTCCTAGCTTTTTTCAGCTGGTTCACCTTTGAGTCATCCTCACTAATGTCAGACATACAAGTTGTGGTCTTCCATTGTAGGTCACCATAGTCCACAGGAGCTGCAGACATTTCAGCCATGGCCTGCTGCCACCTCAGCTGATGCTACAGCAGAGGCTAGTGAGCGAGATTGATTTTCTCATCTGCAGAGAGTTCTGGCCATTACGGTTTGTAGACTGCCAAAGTTACTGGCCCTGGCTGTAATGAAGCCGGAAAGAATAGTGGAGGCTATGGCTGACTGGGCAATGATCCACAGTCACTCCTGCAGTCAGTATCAGTATCACTTTCTATAGACTAGCTAGCTAATGCCATTAGGTCATCAAGGGTGGATGTGGTCATTGTCTTTGGTCACCAGAACTCAGGACCACCACCAAGTGGGGCACAATAGTGCAACTGGTTGGATGCTTGTACCCCTCATATTCTCAGTAATTTGCCTGCTCTTTGTACATGTGTAGATGTCTCCCCTTCTTGTGTGTCCACATCCACTTCTGGCTACACGTGGCCTTCCATCTATGTCTGTGGTGTGTTTGTTTTCTGCCCTTAATGTCTGCTTCTCTCTCGTTCCTTTTGCACCTCCCATTCTTTCTTTCTCTCTTCCCTTCTTCACTTCTCTCTGTTTATATATAAAGTGGGGTCCTCTACCCTCAAAAAGACTCTGTCTCCTCAAAACTGCTTTGCCTTACACAGCTTTTTCTGTGCATTTTCTTGCTTTTTTACACACCATTTCTTACTCTTTCGTACTTCTCTCTCTACTCCTCTTCATCAGCAAATCAGATGTCCAGTTTGTTCGTCACCCATTTACTGCTCCCCTACTATCACCTATAACACCTATCCTTTTGTGTACACAGCAGCAACCTGCCAATATGAGCAACAGCTCACAAAAAAAAAATTACAAGGGGAGCAAAATCAGAGGTGTTCTTCAAAATCAAGACTATTGCGAGCAACAGGGACACTTATCAGTTCTCTGAAGATTTGACACATAAATCTTGCTGATGTTGATTAAAGGTCATCTTTCAATAACTCTGGTTGAAGAGGTTTATGCATTGTGTTTTTTTTTCTTGAAATTCACCACTCTTCAATGGCCGCCCCATAGTTTTTCATTTAGGGAGAAGGCCTACTCCCCAATGAAGCTCTGGCTCATGTTGAATTGTACTTTAGTGTACTGATAGACAGCCATAAATCTTTCTGATTAGGTGATGTGTAAATTGGATGATGTTTTAAATTTGATCAGGCCCACCAATTATGTATGTGAAGCAGACTTCTTCCCTAATTCAGTTCAAGCCTCACTTGGACCAGTCGATGGTGAAATTAGAAATTTATACCTCGTCTGGCACATCTGTCTGTAGTAGACATTCACATTCTGTAAATGCTTGATCATCCATGTACAATCCTACTTATATGCCTTCAAATAAATTCAGAGTATCAAAACATGTTAAATATAAGTATATAATAAATGAAAAACACATGGCCAAAATCAGGAAGAGCAACTCCCTCAAAGAGAAGTGCTCTGTTAAACAACTAAACAAGAAACAAAAAGGTCTGATTAAGTCCATTGCAGGCTAAGGACAATCAAAAGGCCTTCTTTAGCTTTGTCTGGAACCTTAGAGGTAACACAAAGCAGTGTGCTGAACTAGTGGTGAATGGTACTACCTTCAACAATCAAAGTGAAATAGAAAATCTACTGGTTAATAAATTCAGCAACTTCACCTCCCACTCTCCCCCAGTTCTGCCAGGTGAAATCCCCTGCAATATACTTCACCCAGCTACCAGTAGGGACCAGGTGCTGGCAGCACTCGCTAAAGCCAAGAAAACTGTCTCCATGGGTCCCAACAACATCCCTCGTTTCCTCCTGAACAGTCTAAAACATGACCTATCCGGACTACTAGAAATGCTCTTCAGCTACAGCCTTGAAAAGGCTACTTTCCTTGTGAATAGAGGACCGCAACAGTCCTTCTCCTCATACCTCTCAACTGTCCAGATTTTTGCCTCCTATTTTTCATCCAATCCTCATAACATTTGTGGTTTTCTGGAAAATCACTGAGGATTGGAGTCACTAAATACTTATATACGTTTGAGTTTCAGACTTCATATCCTTTAGAAAAATGCATGCTAACACAAATCCTGTTATTCTGTCATATGTTCTATGTTTATAAGGCCAATATTTAAAATCTTCCCCTATTTTTGAGACTTTGCCCCCCCCATTATTTTAGGTTTTGTCAAGAATTCTTGTGCTAAGAAGTTGAGTATGATTTCCCCTCCACAGGGGTGGTCATGAACCTACCCAGGGAATTACAGACCCATCAGTCTAACAAGCCTAATATCCAAAGCTATGGAATGAATTATCATGGAAATGATAAACAAGAACAAGGCAAACTACAGACACTGGACTCAACCCAATTTGGCTTTGTTAAGGGAAAGCCATGCCTACTTAACCTGGTAGACTACTTTGAGAGGATAAAACTCTCTGAGCTATGCATAAATCCTTACATAATTCAAATTGCTGACTGGCTCACAGAGAGGACCCAAGAACTAAAAGGGACTTGTCCAATGTGGGGCTTGACCCATGACCCCGGGATTAAAAGTCTCTACTGATTGAGCTGGCTAGGCTACTGATTTAGTATAGCTAAGCAGTTAGCTTGACACATTAACCTAAGAACCTACAAATATTTTATTCTGTATATTTAAACATTAAAATAAACATTTCTTCCTCAGAATTAGATCATTACCTTTGTGCAATGAAGTGATCTGTCTGATACTTGAAGAAACTACAAGCCCTACAAACATCTTCAGAAATGTTTGTGTACCAGTTCAAGTCTCTGTCCCAATCACCAGCTCCCCATGGTGTCGTCACAGTGTACTTTGCTACATCAGTGCATTGAGAACAAGCAGTACAGAGCATACCCAGAACACGAGTGACATCTCATACAGGTTCCTTGAATATTACTTCATCATTCCGGTAAGATAAGAACATTGCTAAAGAGAACTGTACACCACAGATGATTGCTTGTACCCACAGAGACTGAATTACCAACAGAAAGCAGAATGTTAGTGTTTGACTGCAAGACTGAATCTCAGTTCTTCATTTTTTGATATGTTCACAAGTACATTCAGTGTATTTACTTGCTTGTATATATAGGTCTGCCTTCATGGCTTTCACTCTATTAATTTGAAATGAAAATCATTGTCCTACAAATACTGGGGAAAAAAAAAAAAGCAAAATGCAAATTCTGCTGACAATAATATTTTGAGACACAGACCCTCGAATCAAAAGAAAAAGGCAACAAAACTAAAATGTATACTATTTGATGCATACAAATACTTTAAACAACAAAATATTATTATGAGTGTCACTGTTTGAATGTTTTCTGTCTTGTGTATCACTGTGTACTTTCATGTAACACGGCTATGTTACTTTACTACCACCAATTCATGTGTTAAATTAAATACTGAGATTTCTATCTGTATCTATGGCAGCTGCCTATTGTTGGGCAACACATATTAATTGTTAAGTACTGTTTGTCATTTAGCATGAATTATGATTGAAAAGGATATTTGGACCAGATCACCTAGCATGATAACACATATTTTAATGAAATAAAATATATAAATAAAATGAAAAAATGTTAACTTTGTAACAATTTTTTGCTGGAGTTACAAAAAATTCCTTTAAACCCACCTACATTCCCCTTTATACTTGGCAGTTTCAATTGCATAAAGTAATAGAATAAACAAAATATACTTTACAATTTATATTAGACTGCTGCTGTTTTATCAGTGTCAGTGGTTCAGGAGACACTGACATGCATACTAATAATACAAACCTGAACAAAGGACCAATGAACAAAACGTTACTCAGGCAAATGACACCTGCCAAGACAATATTGGGCAAATAGATTATAAGCAAAGCTGAGTCAAACTCCTTAAGAAAAACTGGGACAGGGATTCATCACTTACAGACAGGCAGTGCACACCTGTGTACTGCTAAATAGCAAGGAGCTCATAGCACAACATGACCTGTAGGTGTACAGATAGGTAGGAAGGCCTGCACAGTGCTGGTTATCGGAAAAATAAGACTGCATAGTAAAGTGTGTCAGCTTTGTTCTTAGCAGGCTGTCTGCTAACACCCCACAGTTGCAAGCTTGTTTTCAACATGTCTCATCTTACCTGTCTGGTGGTTGGCACAGAGGATTAAGGTTTTGAGATGCTTATGAGCTGCCTCCTGTGGCTAAAGGGACAGACCGATTCCTTCCACATCCATGTGCTTACTTTTTGACTCTGATCATGTATGCATGTAGTGCTCCCACATTGTCAATACGATAGGACATGTCTGTCTAGTGGGCTTAACCAGTTAGCAAATGTACTTCAGATTCAAACTGCAGGCTCCTATTGATTGCTAGCAATCTGCAGCCTACTGTATTAATAGTAATGTCATTTCCTAGTAAAGTATTATGGCTACATACTGCTTTCATAAGTCAGCAGCAAGAGATTGTAACCTGTAAAAATGTCACAACAGCATAAGATCACATCCTGCACCTGTACTGTTAGCAGCCATTTCATGCACACAGCCGAAATGTAAATAAAGCAGCATAGGTTCATAGATATATACTAGGCTAATAACCACTGGGCCCTTTATAAGCCTAGCCTTGGATCTAGTCATAGATATATACTAGGCTAATAACCACTGGGCCCTTTATAAGCCTAGCCTTGGATCTAGTCATAGATATATACTAGGCTAATAACCACTGGGCCCTTTATAAGCCTAGCCTTGGATCTAGTCATAGATATATACTAGGCTAATAACCACTGGGCCCTTTATAAGCCTAGCCTTGGATCTAGTCATAGATATATACTAGACTAATAACCGCTGGGCCCTTTATAAGCCTAGCCTTGGATCTAGTAGTTCTGATGCTGTTTGTTTTGCAGATATGCAAAAGGTCAATCAGGGTGGGATTCATGGATGTCTTGTATGCCAGGCATTAATTGCCTCTCAGCAGTCATAGGAGACAGTGTATGAGGATAGGACTTTAAGGTGATCTGCACAGAGCATTGTGTTGAAGCCCTGTGTTCTTTTTGTGAGGAACTTCTGTGAATATTCCAGTTATTGCATGTGCCTTATCAGGTATAAAGGCACGATGACTTCTCTGGACCTAGATGCCATGCCATTACTTAATAAGCTAAGCGACATGGAATTTTTACCTTAGACCTTCTACATCAAATTGCTACTGGTTAAACTGAAACCCTTTTCTCCTTCAGCAGCTAGTCTGTCAGAAGAATACATCAAACTAGCTGCCATCTTCATAGCCTAGCCTGTGTCAGTGCTAATTAATAGAGCCGTCAAGGAATCATACTTTCCTTTTCTATGTAAAAAAGTCTTCATTATTCTTCTTCACAAAGGAAGAACCTCAGCTGTTGTAACCCGATTTCAGGCTTATTGCCACATTATCTCCTTTGTCAAAACTTCTAGAGACGTTCATTCAAAAACAACTGCTTGAACACATCCATCAGGAAAATCTCCTGATATGCACACAGCATGGTTTTAGACCTGCCAATACACCATCACGGCCTTATTAACCTTCAGAGATACAATTAACAAAGCCAGAGACAAAAGCAAACCTGTTTCTTCTGTATTCCTTGATCTCTCGCATTTTGATCTAGTTTCTTATCAAAAACTCCTCTGTCAGCTGTCTTCCCTCAGCCTATCACAATCCACACTGCTATGGTTTATCAACTCCTTAACCCACAGATACCAGTCTGTTAAATGTCTCTCCACCTTTTCTACCATCCTGTTAATACTGATATGTCACAGGCCTCGATTCTTGGCCTCTACTTTTCAATATATTCACAATCTACATAGATCATCTTGGCAAGCTTACCTCAAAAAATAGCTGACAATTTAACTCTAATATGCACTTCAGATAATCACATACATCTTCAGACAAATACTCAAAAAGCCTTTAATTCTGTTGAAAGTTGGCTACAGGCTAGTCATCTGGGACTAAATCCCCCCCAAACTAAATTGCATTTCTTTTTTCCAAATTCCCATTTCCATGAAAAAAAAAAACAACTTAAATAATATTATGATTGAAGTTACCTCACATACTAAACTTTTTGGCATGACAGTCAATGTTGTGTCTTTCGTTTTTTCCCGGTTAGGGGTCGCCACAGAGGAACTCCGGTCCGCTGATTGGCAGTAGATTTTTATGTGCCGAGTTGCCAGCTCTGACGCACAACCTTCAACGAAGGTACGCCCATTCACGCAAGTCTCCACAAATAAGACGCTCTAGCTGAGAATTGAACAGGACGACGTCTTACTGTGAGGTGACAATGCTACCGCAGCACCACCACCGCAGTATTGACAATCTTAAATCTGATTTACATATCCACAATGGCATAAAAAAAAAAAAAAAAAAAACCCAAGAAAAACTAGGTACCCTTCACAGAGTAAAGACATTCCTTACAAACTCTGCCAGGTAACTCTAGATACCACTTTCCTCTGTCCTTTATGGAGCCCCTATTATAACTAACCTACAACCCTCAAGTAGCTCTAAATTTGAACAATGCTACAGTAAAGTTGCCAGATTTGCATACTTAGCATTAAAAATACTTAACTTGCTCAAGCTTCCTCACCACCTAACTTATAGCAAGCTCATCTTAAGCGTCAAAACTGTCTATATACCATTTGCCTGCCTTGCAATTAGCAATACTATCTACCAAACTGTCCCCTTCGGTCAAATGATAAACAATTGCTTACCATCTGAAAACCATAAAAGACTGCTGGGGTCAGTCTGTATTTCAATAGTGTAGCTAGAACTTGAAATAAAATTCATATATCAATGAGATCTATCTCACCTTCATAGGTTCATAGGTTGGTACTAGGCTATCGTCCCTAGGGCCTATGCAAGCCTAGCCATAACAATTCCCTGGATATTTCTTCCCACAATATTTACTTCCCTGGACCCCTGTCATCTTTTCAAACCATTATTAAAATACTTCCTCACTGCCTCTTGGCTTTCTCCCTGCTCCTCATCTGGGACATAGATTCTCCTACGATCCTTCCTCATCTTCGTATACCTCCCTTTAAAGCACTAAATTACTTAACCTCTGTCCCCTTCTAATATTTCACTTTATTGAAATACACTATTATACCTGCTTCTAATTAGCAGATCCAAATTACCATTCCATCACTACTTCTCTATTAACACGTAAACCTGCTTATCCCCCCCTAGTACCTCACTCTAATGTATTTCATAAACAACTTCTACCTACCTTATACTCTGAATATCAATATAAATGTTGTTACACTGGCTACTCTGCTATGTATTCACTGAAATTACATTTCAAAATTTGTTATCGTAATTACTGACTGAATAAAATTGTTACCTTGGAGATTTTTTTCCCCAGGCCTCCACTGAAAAAAGGCACCCGTGTCCAGTTGGACTTTCCCAGTAAACAAATGTCAATAAATAAATGTTGTTCAAAAGCAAGGATACTATCTACACGAATACCTACTACTGTGTCTATTTTAGGTCAGAGGTCATTGAATTACCAAAAGGTACTATTATGCATTTCTTGGCACTAAGTTGTAAACTGTGGCTTTGGCACCAGTCATTAGTCTGTGTTAGACCTTCTTGTAAAATATTAGTATCTTGGAGTTTTCTGTGATTGTCAAAGCTTACAATCATCTGTAAACTTGGTAAGCCAAAGGCCCTTGACATTGACCTTGAGTTCCGAGAAATAGATGCAGAAGAGGAGTAGACTCAGCACAGAGCCCTGAGGGACTCCACTGGTGACAGGCATCTTTTTGGAGGTGGTCTACCTAGTCCTAATCTCGTGGGTATTATCTGTGAGCCAACAGGATAACCAGTGGATTACATTGAGGTTTATGCCTGATTTCATGAGTTTGTTTACAATGCCTGAATAGGGTATTGTATAAGTACTGCAGCCAGGAAACACTCCAAATAGTACTTTCTAGTCTGATGAACAAGCCCTCAGATACTCCAAACAGCCTTTGTGACACTCCAGTGGCCCTGATAGGTCATATTTAACGCTGTTTCAGAGGAATCCTAGGATATTATTGGGGTCCATCAAAGCTATATTCTTGGACTTAGAGAGCACCATTAAGATCTTCATACTGATACTTGGAGGGGGTCATGTTATATGGTATTTCCTGGTGGACAGCTTGGGGTGAAAGGGGGTAAAGTTGGAGCTAGATTTGTCAGCCAGAAGATTTGCTATATATATATATATATATATATATATATATATATATATATATATTTACATATATATATATATATATATATATATATATATATATATATTTACACACATATATATATATATATATATATATATATATATATATATATATATATATATATATATATATATATCCTAGTTCCATGAATGTGGCTCCATTTACAAATGATTCTGCACACATTGTGAGGTTTTGGACATAACTGAAGAGAGTCTTATGGTTGTCTTTGGCCTGTGACACTTATCTTTACCTCAAAATTTGCTTTTAGTCCTGTTAGTTGTCTATATAGTTAGATGAGAGATTTTTTTGTCATTTTTGGTGTTCACTTTATAATTTTAGCTGTGACCTTTCTCTTTTGTTGTGCAGCCTGTTTAATTTTTGGATTCTACCAGTGTGGTTTGTTTTTTTAATTAGTTTTGGGCTTACTTCATCTAGCACAGATATCTCTATGCAGTCATTAACATGGCTGTACTGAACTTCTGTGAATAATTCCACATAGGCTGCTGTGTCATGTAGGTTTGAAGGGGCTTGAAATTTTGACAGGTTATTGCATAATAAAAAAAATGGTTTGCCATGGATTAATTCCTAAATGTGACAGGGTTTACTGGGATTACAGAACTGATTTTTATTTTGAAGGACACCACTTTGTGGTCTGAGCTTATCAGAGAGGATAGAACTTTGTGTGTGTTGGGGAGCAGGGTGCAGAGTTTTCCCACATTTGTGGATAAAACATCCAATATGTTTGTACCATAACACTGGTAGGTGTACGCACTATCTGGTCCAGGGTGTTTGTGTTTACAAAGTCTAAGAATCTCTGTGCCTGCAAATTCGATGCCATGTAGGATTCCTAGTTTACAGATGAATAATTAAAATTCCCCAGAGTATGGTATTTGGTTAAATGCTGAGTGTCTTCAATAGGTGTAAGTATGAGCTATGGGTTTTATGGGACATAAAGGGTGACCTGTAGCTTGCTGGGATATGATATGGGACTTTGTCTATGGTAATCTGGACATGAAGGAACTCCAGTGCATTATCCTGTTTTTCAACCTAGCGATATGCTTGTTATTAATGTAACCTGAGACACCACCACCTTTAGTTCCTGTCAGTGCAGTTGCTGGTTTAAATGTGTGGAAGGCACTGAAGCCTTGCATTGCTGGGGTACTCTCTGAGGCTTTAAACCATGTCTCAGTAACTGCACATATGTCCAAGGGGAGGAGAGCTTGGATGGAATAGAACTTCTTGTTTATACCTCTGGCATTAAGCAGTAACAACATTAGATTTCCTTGGAGATCATGTTGCAGCAGTTAGCATTGTTGCCTCACAGCAAGAGGTTCTCCTGTTTGACTCTCGGCTGGAGAGCCTTCTGTGTGGAGTCTGCATGTCCTCTCTGTGGTCGAGTGACATATAAAGACATGGAGGTAGGTGCATGCATGAATGGGTGTGCCTTCTTGGAAGGTTTGGCATCGGGCTGGCAACTCGGCACCATGGAGTCCTGCTGTGGTGACCCCTAACCGGGAAAAGCCGAAAGACATTACTTTACCTTTAGAGTTCCTTGCGTATATTTTGCTATGTTGGAAATGTTGTCAGTTTGGTATGGGGAGAACAATATTTTAACCAATATTTGAAAGGCTGGGGGGAGGGGCAGGTGCAGACCGTACTTGGCAAAGCAGCATGGTTTGTTAACCTTGTCCTCTCAAGTTGACAAATATTGTATCCCCCTAGAATGACACCAGAAACTAATCCAATTATTAAAGTCAATTATCTTTTGTTTACATTGTGACATTATCCTTGGTGAAGGTAGAATGCTGATCAGTGCTAGGCACATACCAGCCTGGGAAACATATTCCGAGAGCTCCATAATGACTCTCATCATATAGTGTAGGGAGGGATCTCAGGTCATTTACACCTACATGCACTATGACTGAATTATACAGATACCTGTGGTGCAATGACATGAGTGCATGTGTAATTTGGAAAATCCTGGCCCCTGACAGTCAACTGACCACTATTTTCTCCTTGTTTAGCCTGATCAGTGGGGCATCAGTATGTCATACAACAGAGTCCCCCCATGACTACAGTCCTGGGTAGTATATTGGCTTGCCGTATGGGCTTGATAGTCGGGGCTCCACTGGGTGTGGCTATATCTATAATGTTAGGTATTGTTACTGTTTAGTGTATTCACATTTGCTGATAATTTTTGTAGGTGAAACGTCGGGACGATCTTTGGGGTTTGGGAAGATTGCATTTAAATGCCTCAGTATAAACAGATTTATGTGTAGAATGCTTACTTTGTGTGGTGAGAGTAACGTGTGTGTTTCTGACAACCAGATTGCTATTATGAGTGATTGAACATAAAAGTTTTTCCTCCAGACATTGTATATATAATCTCTCTCGTACTGTATTTGTTTCTTTGAGGATTAAATGCTTATCAGTGAACATTAGACAATTGTTAAAAAGTCTAAAGATACCCATATCCACCAACCTCACTGACAAGAAATAGGGAAGGGGCATATCCATGATGTTAGGTCCGTATGCTACAAAGGTGTGATGTATGAAGGGTTAATAGTGGGATGACTAAGGGTGCTTTTAGGAAGGATGTGTTGTATGAAGGGTTAATAGTGGGATGACTAAGGGTGCTTTTAGGAAGGGTGTGGTGTATGAAGGGTTAATAGTGGGATGACTAAGGGTGCTTTTAGGAAGGGTGTGGTGTATAAACGGTTAATAGTTGGATAACTAAGGGTGCTTTTAGGAAGGGTGTGGTGTATGAAGGGTTACTAGTGGGATGACTAAGGGTGCTTTTAGGAAGGGTGTGGTGTATGAAGGGTTAAGAGTGGGATGACTAAGGGTGCTTTTAGGAAGGGATGGTGTATGAAGGGTTAACAGTGGGATGACTAAGGGTGCTTTTAGGAAGGGTTAAGAGTGGGATGACTAAGGGTGCTTTTAGGAAGGGTGTGGCATATGATGGGTTAATAGTGGGATGACTAAGGGTGCTTTTCGGAAGGGTGTGGTGTATGAAGGGTTAATATTGGGATGACTAAGGGTGCTTTTAGGAAGGGTGTGGTGTATGAAGGGTTAAGAGTGGGATGACTAAGGGTGCTTTTTGGACTAGATACTAGACTAGGCTATATAATACTAGCTGCTCTATGCTACGCAACACACAGGTAATTGCCCTATACTCACTGAGTTACTGTGACAACTTCAATGGTAGTTTTAATGGGAAAATTTGTTTTTAGGTGTCTGCATCAATACAGGGCACTAGTAAGCATGACTACACAACCTGCTCCTGCTCAATATGTAGCAGCATGCAGACTCACCTTTCATATGAGGTAAGGTATCATATCTGCATTCCCATTGGTAGGACACAATGCATGAGCTGACTCCTTTAAAAAGCACTTTTATTTAGACCACAGAAATATTCATGATGTCATCACATTTCATAAGGACATGAAGCTTGGACAGCTCACAATGTTATATCTGCCCACCCTGATGGACTTCCTACATATCTACAAAAGAAACAGCACCAAAATTACCCATTCTAAAGAATTAAACTTTGCCTGTGATATAAATATGATCTACTGGAGACACAAGTATATATCCCAGAGACTACCCCTTCTCTAGAACAGACTCCCATCCATGTGAAGCAGAGTTCCTCCCTAACCCAATTCAAGTTTAAGTTGGACATTTGGATGGGAAACAGGAAATTCATCCCTGGTTTGGCACCTAGCCTCTAATGGACGCAGGCAGCCTGTAAATAGTTTATATTCCAGACCCCTGATTGTAAATGTTTCATCTCCTAAGCCCCTGCTTACACTTATCAAGGGTATCAGAACTTGTCAGAGATTTGGGATGCATGGCTAAGCTTAAAAGGCCCTTGTGTTCATTAGCCTAGTGCACACCTACGAACCTGCATGCGACTATTTCATCCATTCACCAATCTGCTGCTTAATTAACCTCCCTGTATTTAAAAGATCAGTTCATCAGCTATACTCTATAAAGTACTGGTCTGTATTTATAAATACATTTATAAATATTAAGACCCCTTTGTCTTAATAACAAGATAGTCTTAATTTCAAGACAGTGCTGTAACATTCAGTTATCACATAATAAATAAATAAATACATGCATACATACATACATATATATATATATATATATATACGTATGTAGATACATAGATACACATACATACATAAATACATGTGTGCATGCATACATACACACAGATACATAAATAAATATGCGCATACAAACATGTACACATGTATGCATGCAGACATACATACATACACATATCTTTCCTGTGTTTGGTCACCCTTATCCTTAAAATGCTTCTATTTCCTGATATAATTATATATATTGCACTGTGTATGTGCTCCACGAGACACAGCATACAACACTTCAACAATAACACATGGTGATGAACTATGGTGTAAGGCATACACTGTATATAACTTGTGCAGTCAGGCAGAATACTTGCACACATCTGTACCAGTAATAGTAGCACATATCTTACATTCTTTCACCTTTTATTTAATTACAAGAAAGAGATCAACTGAAATCCAAGCAGTAAGTTAAGTCTTAATATTATGCATTCCAAATTGCTGTCTCATGTGTGTGAATTAGCAGGGTTATTTTCATCTGCCAGCATCTCTCCTATGTGACAGAGCATAGGGTGTGCTTTATAATTGCTGCCATATAGCACCTGAGCTTTTGGAGTGCATTTGGGAAGTATTACCTTTAAAGTTTTTGTCTCCTTTAAGGGACTGACAATAATTTGGAATTATAACAGTTTAAGAAGGGCCTTGGCAAGAGAGAGTTCTGGAAGCTAGTTAGCATATGAACGTTTGAATGGAAGCTGAGAGAAATGTCTTCATATCCTAAGGCATAAACCTACTGTGGAAATTGTGCACTTTGTAAATGTTTAGTAAAAAAAAAAATGTAAAAACTTAACTTTTCCCTTAAGAAGAGTATCTTAAAGAGTATTGTCATTGCGTTTGAAATACACTACAATTTTAGAGTATGTTTCATTTGCAATGGAGTTATGAGTATCTGGGAGCTTGGTCAACAGACTAGAAAGTACTTTTTGGAGTGTTTTCTGACCACAATACTAAACCTGAAATACAGGAGTTTGCTTTAAAATGTTGTATAAACCCCGAAGCCAATGCTGAAAATGACTGTATAGTTTCTTTCCTACCTAGCATGTTGAAAGATGTGGACTTTCTGATATTGCATCATATAAACATTGATGCTGTTTTGTTTTCCTGTCTGTTATACTGGAAAGAAGCAATTTGAATTTCTTCTGTTTGTTATGCTGAAATGAAACAGTTTGCATTTCAGAGTTTGTTATGTTGAAATGAAGCAACCCAAATTTACATTAGACATGATGACATGAAGTGTGATTTTTTTCAGCCTGCTAAAAATCCTTCCTGTTCTGTGAGTGAAAATAAAATCTTCGCAACTGTGTTTGACATACATGAATATTTGCCTTGTGTGCAGTATCCGACTTGCAGAAATAAGAGGTAACTTTGTGACCTATAATGGAAATGCTGTAGATAGTCTAAAATTCTTTCATTCAACTATTACTGAAGTTTTTATTTCTTTATTTATGTTTGTTTGCTTTTTTGGTTGTTTATTTACACTTGTTTTCCAAGTTAAAACGTATCAATCTAAGCCTGCCTGGTTGTTAACAAAAACAATACTGGACTCATAGCTTACTGAGCTGTGAAATAAGCTTTGTACAAAAATATGGAGAAGGCTATTGAAACATTGTCTCAGAAACATACAGAGTTTTCTAAGAAATCATGCAGAGCGAAACTTATTCAGAGAGCATGGGAAGAATTCTACATGTTCAGATAAGGCTGAGTACAGGTCCTGGAAACACTGGATTCTGGGACCCATGTGATTTCAACAAGCCACTTCCTACAGAAAATAAGCCCATCTCCTGATGTTGAGATTTACCTGTTAAATTTCAAGAGAATAGCTGAAAGGGAATGATGACTGTCAAGAGAATGGCCAGGTCCTTGACCCCATTTTTCAGAAGGGGAATCCATACCTCTTAACAGTCAAGATTTTCACAGAATGTCTAGATTTTTGCCTCATATTTTTGGTCTGTTCCTCAAAAAAGTTGGGATTTTCTGGGTTTTTGTGACAAATCAGTGAGGACTGACATCACTGTATAATGACATGCATTTGAGTTTCCGATTTCATATCCTTCAGAAAATGCATGTTAACATAAGACTTTTTATTCAAGCAATTTTCTAATTTATAAGAGCAAAATTTAAAATGTGTACCTATTCCTGGGGCTTTGTCCCCTCATCATTTTTGGCTTTGACTACATTTTTTATGCCAGGAAGTTGAGAGCTATGGAGTACACTTAAACTTAAGTTAGAACAGACCAATGATTACACAAACCTAAAGGAAGAAATATTAATTTGCTTATGGTCATAGTAACATTATGGGCCCAAAGGTTTCACATTTGAATCTGTATACCCCAATGTCTACCCCCAAATGTCTGGCCTGCTAAATCAGGTGAGTAAATTGTTGAAACCAGAAGAAAATCCATTTCTCCCATTTGTGGAAATTTTGGTTATAGACCATTTCCTAAGGATTTTAGGTTGCATTCCCTCCCCTCTACATTAATGGGCCATTCAGGTAAGCCATACATTTGCAAATTAAGTGGTGGACCAAGCTGAGAGCAAGAGAGATGCAAAGAAAAATAACAGTTTGTCCAATCAAAGTGAACTCACACACATAATGGAACTTGTAGGAATATTCCAGAAGACAGATATGAAACACAGACATTTCCTTCCAAGAGTCAAAGAGATAATCTTAAGCCACTCCTAAGTAAGGGAGGGACTAAAAACATGAGTGAGAAAGAAACATTTTTTGGATGCACTGACATAGGACACTTAAGCAAAAATATTTACAAAATATTCACTCAATGCTGTGTGATGTGTACTTTTAAAGAAACACATTCTATACTTGCAGATTTGATAAAATCCACCTCTGCTCGTAATATTTCAGTACAAGTCCAGGAATGCATTACCTGAGTGGATAGGAGACAAGTATGAGCAGTGCCTGATTCTAGATACATAGTAACATTGATACGTGAAGTTTTGTTATGTTAGCAGAGTTAACTTCAGTTAGCAGTTAGAGTAACTTCAGTGCTGTTTGCCTTAGTTTTGTATCACTTGAGCCCCACCTGTTTATTTGCATCTCTATACATTCCCCTTCATTGCTGATGTATCTCCCTACTGTAATCTGTGCATAAACTGGCTACTAATAAGCAAGTCAATGTGAAGACACACTCCCAATCTTAATAAACTTTGCTGTCTCTTCTCTCCTTCACTTTACAAGTATAGTTTGTATTACTACTTACCCCCTCTGAGGCATTCACTGATAGTTTACCACTGCTTGCCTCTCTAGTTTAGCTGGATTCTTTGCACTGCACCTGGTTCACACCCTTTTTGCTACCCCCCACCTCCAATACTAATTCTATATTACATTCCTGCTGTTTATGGAGACATCTTTAAATTACTAGTCTCCCATCAGAACACAAGTGCTCATCAGCAGTTGAATTCTGCTCACTGGTAAGCCATCAGATGCTTACCTGGTGATCCACAGTTTGGAGGGGTTTAAGCCCTGGTCTGTTCACCCGTGCTATGCATGGGCTCACATCGTTCCTCTCCCTGCCCCCTAATCCCATCCACCCCACTACATCTAGATTTATTCTAGGCACTAACCCCTCCCAATAACCAGCAGTCAGTTAAGTTACTAATATTGTTCTATCTCCTCTGCTGCCCACAGTACCCCACCCAGTTCCAATCTAACTGCTCATCTGACACAGTCATGCTACTACCTAATGTGCTTACACTCCTTACATGCACTCTTCTTGCACACCTTACATCCTACCAGAACTCCCTAACAGACACACCCCATCACTATCACTACACCCTTACTCTGACTTCTATCCCTCACCCACCTACTAATTATACTTGTCATACCATCACAATCTCCATCTCAATACACCCACCATACTACCAGTCACTTGTTACATTCAAACAAAAAGTATCCCTAAAATATGACAGGTTAATTACCAGACTTATAAAACTTAATGTTTACTGCCCTATATAAATTAGCCCTCAGCGGTGATATCCACCCTAACCCATTACCAACTCCTCACCTAAAAATCTGCCTAACAGCTGCTCCTTTTCACAACTAGCATCCAACAGAAAGCCATCTGACCTCCTGTTCTTGTGTCTAAATATCAGAAGTATAACTAATAAAACCCATGACCTAAATGCCAACATAGCCTTATACTTTCCTGATATTCTCATCCTGACTTTAACCTGGCTCAAACCTCACATCAAAAGTGAGGAAATACTTTCAACAGGTTATAACATTCTTCGAGTAGATAGACTAAGAAAGGGGGTGGTGTGGCTCTAATGTTTAAACAACACCTCAACATCCAGATCCTAAACACTTCTGCCCCCCACTTTGGAAATGAAGAAATCCTATATACCAACCTCAAATTAAATCCAAATAAAACAATCAACATCATAGGATGCTACTTCCCACCTGGCCAAAACATCCCACCCCTGGAAAACCTCCTGAACTGGGCTAACTATTCCCTACCCCAGGAAACCATAATCCTAGGTGATTTTAATATCAGCTGGCTATCTTGCAGTAACAATCATCCAGCCCAGCACCTAAACCTTCATGGTTTCTCCCAAGTAATACAGTCTCCTACCCAGATAAATACAAACTCTAACTAACATACTACTCTTGACTGGATATTATTCAATAAAGACCCTCACTCATTCTTAGCTGGCTGTCTACCAAACAACCTCAGTGACCACATGCCAACATTCTTTCTGAGACACCAATTAAATTGTGCTAAACCCATCATTAATAGGAAAATCCATAACAGGGTAAACTTTAACCTTCTCTCCTTTATCTCATCCCTTCCAAAATGTAATTGGACACCAGTAAAGTACCTCAATCTGGATGAAGCCATCCACTTCTTCAATAGCACCTTCCTAAACATGCTAAATACACATGCCCCCATAAGAAATGCCAGAGTCAAAACACAATACTCCCCTTGGCTGCAAAAAAGCACCAGGGCATTAATGACAATCAGAGTTATCACCTGGGAGCTCTGGGGCTTAACAAAAAAACCCTCCTCTAGACAGTCATTCCTAGAGTTGTGCAACAAGGTCAAAAGGCAAATAAAAGAAGATAAAACCCAATATTATCAGTCTGCCCTAAACCCCTTCCATCACAACCCTAAACAGTTCTGGCCCACGATAAACTCCATTCTTCACCCAGGTAAAGTAGGCACCCCCCCCCACCTACCACTCCCCCTTCCTCCAGCAGTATTGCTGACTCATTCAATAAACACTTTACTGAAGCCATTCTGTCTTTGACTAAACAACAGAACCCTCTAACCACCCTCCCTATATCAAAACCAAATACTCTGCCCACAGTCTTTTCTTTTTCATCAGTACCTTCCTCCTATATAAAAAAACAAACTTCTATTTTAATTTAAGCCTACAAAACTTGCAGATGACAATCTCCCCTTTGAATGCCTAAAATAGCAGCCAAAGCCCTAGCTTATCCAGTCTCTATCTTAATTAATCAGCCCTTATCAGAAAGCTATGTCCCCACCCTGTGGAAAATATCCCACATCATTCCCCTCCATAAAGGTGGCTCCTCCACTGAACTTTCCAATTACCGCCCCATAGCCATCCTTTGTCCACTTTCCAAGATACTTAAGAAATGCATCCATTCTCAAGTCTTAGACTACCTCTTAGCTAATAACCTCCTCTCCAGAACCAGCATGGCTTCAGGCCATACCACAGCACTACTACTGCCTTGCTCTCTTTCACTAATGCTATCCTTCATCATAAAAATAATGGCCTGTTCTCTGTGCTATATTTCTGGATCTATCCAATGCTTTTGACATGGTCTAACACAAACTACTAATCTCTGTTCTAAATAACCTATCCTTTTCCCAATCAGCTATTGATTGGTTTCACAGCTATTTAACTGGACACCAACAATCAGTTGTCTGGTATAATGACCTATCTCCTCGACTTCCTGTAACACTTGGTGTTCCCCAAGGCTCCATTCTTGGTTCCCTAATATTCTCAATCTTCGCCAATGATCTATTCACAGCCACCAAGCATGGTTCTCTTATACAGTATGCAGATGACTCCAACCTCATCTGCTCAGCCCCAGCTATACCTGAACTTCACAAGATCACACAGGAAGCCTTTTCATTTGTAGAAAACTGGCTATCTAATACCCACTTATTACTCATCCCAAGCAAGACTAAACTCCTTATCTTCCAACCCATTATATCTAACCCAATTATTCCACACTTTACTATTATAGCCAAAGACGATGCCATCATCTCCCCAACAGAACACACCAAACCACTTGATGTTGAGATTGATAACAATCTCAGATTTGACACTCACATTTCTCTTACCATAAAAAAGGTTCACAAAAAAACTAGGTGCATTGCACAGAAACAAACAATTCTTCACCAAGACAGCCAGAATTTCTGCTGCCATTTCCCACCTAATCTCCACTTTACTCTCCGCCTCCCCTATACTTACCTACCTTAGACAAACAGACCTAAACAAGCTCAAGGCTTACTACAATAAAATTGCTAAGTTTGCCACTGGTGCATCGTATCGCAGCCACCACTGTATCTCACTTAGAGAACTTGACTGGCTTGAACTCCCTCACCTTCTTCACCTGAATGAACTCTCTTGCCCACAAGTTAGTAAACCGCCCTCTTAAAGTCCCATCCCTTCAAAGCCTTCTCCAACCCTACTGCTCCACTAGACCTCTACGCTCCAGCAGCAAAACTCTACTTCTAGTGACCAAACCCAAGAACTCAGCGGGAGAAGCACTATTCTCCTGCGTCATTTCCAGACTATGGAAAATTTCTCCCCCTCTATAATCACACTACCTTCTTGAAATCACTTCACAACTGCACTAAAAGCTCACTTAAAAATTCTGTGGTTATGCCCATGCACCAATCCCACCCAGTAACCCTCCTATTACCTCCCCTTCTTCTCTCCCCTCCCCTAGCCACCCTGCCTTACACTGTCTGATCATTGCATTCTGTCCTCTGCAGGCTCTGGCTTATCCTTTACCCTCCCCTCCCGTTCCCTCCTCACTCAATCTCTCAGACATGTTATAACATGCTTAACTACGTCACTTCATCTCAACTCCAAATACATATCCAACTGACGTACACCCAGCTTCCTCTCACTACCACGTGTACTACTCACTCAGTCTCCTCTCTTACTCCTCTACCCCCCCCTCACTACCACGTGTACTACTCACTCAGTCTCCTCTCTTACTCCTCTACCCCCCCCTCACTACCACGTGCACTACTCACTCAGTCTCCTCTCTTACTCCTCTATCTTCCCCTTCCATCCCATTAGCCCTTCCAGCTTGTTCCACCTTCGTGTGGAGCTTCTGCTTTGTACCTGCTTGAGTTTAGTGCAATAGTTGTATACAAGATTTAGGTATATGAGTTTAGAACAGTATCTGTTTGAGCTTAGTACTATCTGTATATACATCCTACCTTTATTCCTAGCCTCTAGCTAGATATTGGTATATCAGTTCATTACTATGTTTCATATTGTATGCATAGCTAATATTTGCTGCAGTATGTATTATTTGCTATTGTATGTATATTCAATTGGTCTTCATGTACTCTGCTGCTCATTTATTTATCCAACTTTGTTCAGTCTGTTAAAAAAAAAAAAAAAAAAAAAAAAAAAATTATGCACATCTATGTATTATCTTTATTTTTTTTTCTCTGCACTGTATTGCTTTATTATGCTTGCTCATTATGCACACTTTATGTAAATGTATTTCCAGACTGTATGAATCTTACTCTTGTATTATACCATTAACTTTATGTAACCATGTTTCATTGTATTGCTTGTGGAGCTTTTCTCCCCGGGCCTCCACTGAAAATGGGCACTTCTTGGCCCATTGGACTTCCCTGGTAATCAAACCGAAATAAATAAATAAATAAATAAATATTGTTCTGTGGAGCTTTTCTCCCCAGGCCTCCACTGAAAAAGGACCTGTGTCCAGTTGGAATTTCCCGGTAAACAAATGTAAACGAATAAAATAAATAACTTAGAAAGAAAACTGAGTTTTGTACTCCTCTTGGAACAGTAACTCATTTTGTTAAACTAATACCTACCCTTATGTTTGAATTCCTTCTGGAAACATATTCCTTCATTTGTAGCCATACATGAGTGCTCTGTTTCAGGGATTCACAGAAGATGAGGAGAAATGTGAAGAAAGACTACATTTTCTGTAAACAAAAATAGGACAGTAAACCAGACACAATGCCTATGTTAGTACAGAATGATTGAAACCCAGTGAAAGCTACGTTTGAAGACAGTGATGGAAATGAAGATCTGACAGACTTGCATATTAACCACATTAGCTTTAAGAAAGCACAGTAGAAAGATACAAGGGTGGCCAGACATAATATTGACGTGGTAAGTGTGGTCTGTCTACCACTGTTTTGAATCAGATCATGAGCTTATTTGCAGGGTAGGCAAGAACGGCAGGACATAGTTAAACAGCTATTAGTGACCTAGGCTTTTTTTTTGATACAGTACTAATTCTGGTATAGCACTGCAAAGGGTGCAAAAAATAAGGGAATGGGTCTTATGAATATTCTACTAGCCAGTGAGTGTTTCAGCCACTGAACAACAATATGCTACTTGTAATGAATATCAGAAAACTGTACCTTGTGAAGGTTTTCATTGCCCATTACTACTATTACCCATAACAAATAAAAATGTTCCTTTTGATTGAATAGGCACGGACTTGGTGGGACCTTTAAGACTTGTAAGGGCCATCACTATATTCTGATGTTCTTAGAATATGCTACATAGCTATTACCCATAATAAATGTACTTTTAATAGAATAGGCATGGACTTGGTGAGATCGTTAAGACTTGTAAGGGACATCACTATTTTCTGATGGTGTTAGCGTAAACTACATGGCTATTATGTAGAGCATCAAGCAAAGCAATTGCAAAGACTTGACAGTTAAGTTCTGTTACATTAAGTATAAGGAAATGGTGATAGATCAGGGAATCATACTCATAACTGCAACATTTGGGAAAATAGATTTCAAAGATGGACAACCCAGCAAGACCAAACTTTAACCAATTTGTGCACACAACATAATTTTTAATTTCTATCTTGTATTGTTTTACTCCTCACATTCTTTCTTTTAAACTTCCCCGTTTTACTTTTTGTTCTGCAGAGGATTCAGATTAAGAGATACAAGGGGGCATCATTCTATAATCCAGAGTCTTTGTCTCCATTTGCATACTTTGTGCCTCTGAGCACATTAGTTAGCCATATTGTGCTCCTGAGATGCACATAAAATGAGGCTTGCACCAACTGGGTTATGAAGGAACTTTTCCAGCTGTTACAAATTTAAAATTATTAATTCAGTACACCAACTGGAAAGGCCACAAAAGTACCTCACAAAGAGGATCCTAGACCTTAAACATGTCCTACATGGACAGACTCAAAAAACTCCAGTTATTCTCTGTCTCATATCATCTACTAAGAGGCGATCACTGCTTGACTTACAAAGCCATGTCTGACCCAGCTCTGTTAGAAATGCTACATTTAAAGAAATCCCAATCCCTCTGCACCACATGCTCCAGAGACCTCAACCTCATTACCACAATCAACAAAACATGCTGGGGGTACAGGTTCATAACCCAGAGACTGCCCATGCTCTGGAATAGACTTTCCATACATGTCAAGCAATGCATTGCACTTTTAACCTAGAGTTACTTGAGTTTGAGATTCTTCTTGAAGTGTTAACATTATTTCTATTGAGCTGTTGTGTTCTTGAAAATAAAAGTTGTTTGTTTTACTAAAATGATGGCGAATCCAGAAATTTTAACAATTACTGGTGTAAACTCTAACATACATGCCGCATATAGATTGTTTTTTTTTTTTTGCATGCTCAAAAAGGCATTCATACTGAATCCCATATCCATCCTCATTAATAGATCCATTCAGGAATCCTATGTACCAACCATCTGGTGTTATGCATACATAATTCCTCTCCACAAAGGTGGTAAGAACACAGACACTACCAACTTCAGACCCATAGCTGTACTCTCTCCTCTCTCTAAAATTCTACAGAAAGCCATCCACTCCCAGCTCATGCCCTACCTAATCCAGCACAAACTCCTCTCTCCCACCCAGCACGGCTTCCGCCCAGGCCACAGCACCATGACAGCCCTCATTTCCTTCCTCGAAACAGTCAACCTAGCACGTGAGAGCAGCAAATACGTATCTTCTCTTTTTCTTGACCTCTCAAAGGTTTTCAACACTATTTCCCATTCCCTCCTCCTGTCCCAGCTCTCACACTTGCATCTATCTCCCTCAACCCTAGACTGGTTCTCCAGCTACCTTTCCACGTGCCAGCAAGCTGTACAATGGAAAGAGTCAACCTCCCCTTTCTTACCTACACCCACAGGAGTTCCCCAAGGATCAGTACTTGGCCCTCTGCTCTTCAACTTATTCATTAACAACTTTCACCTCTCCATCCCTGAAGCCTCAGTCATCCAATACGCAGATGACTCCACTATCATCTGCTCAGTCTCTTGCCCCCCCAAACTTCTACTTAATACCCAAACAGCCTTCTCCAAAATTGAATCATGGATGTAATTGCATCACTTGGCCCTAAATGCCAACAAAACAAAGCTAATGATATTTACTCCCACTAAAACTTCCCAGTTCCACAAAGTCCAATTTTCCATCAAAAGCCACAATAACACCCCTCTTTAAATCGTTCCTAGTACCAAACTACTTGTCATTACCATCGATGAAAACCTAAAATTCGACTCCCATATCCTCTCAGCAATCAAAAAAACCCACCAGAAAATCGGCCTCCTCTAGAGACACAACTACTACCTTACTCCATCTTCCCGTCATACCCTTGCATCTACCTTCCTTCTCCCCTCTATCTTGTACGGTGCTCCCCTATTCTCCAACCTACAACTCGGACTCCGTGCTAAACTTGAGGCCTGTTACAACAAAATCTGCAAATTTGCAACCAATTCTAAGAACTCTTCCCATCACTGTCACTCCCTACACACCCTAAACTGGCTAGAACTCCACAACCACCTAAAGTACCTACAACTTACAACAGCCCACAAACTCATCTTTAAACCAGCAGAATGCCCCTCTCTTGCTAAATCTCTAACACCCTACACACCTACCCATACCCTGAGATCCACAGGCCAAAACCTCCTGCATGTTGCACTTAAAGTTACATTTTAGTCGAAATTGGTCGAAAGTTTGTTTGTTTGTTTAACTGTTGAGGCTGCCCACTAAAGTGTGCTAGCCTGTGTAACTGATTTATTACTGTTTCTGCATTTTCTGTGTGTTTTCTATTTAAAAACAAAAAAAACAAAAACATAATCCTTGTTTTCCCACCTCTCCTCGACTAGTTTAGACCAGTTTACAGGCTTTGCTGTATTCTGGGCTGTGGTGTAGTTCCTGTGTTGTCCATTACCTTACTTGGATAGAAGGAAGTTTCTTTGCTCACCAGTGGGAGTGGGGAGCCTTGAGCAGCCTACCTGTCCCTGTAGGAAGTGACCTCAGCACAAGAGCTGTATTCATTGGTTGTTTTGGACCATTTCTAGCTCTTTTGAAGTTCCCTGTTTAAAATCCGCGTTTGCGTGATTGTGCGCATAGTGCAGCACCGGTTAAACAAGGTTAAACTTCTGGCTCCGCCAAGTCTGCTCTTCAAATTTTCCCTTAAGGAAGATCTACTCTTAGTATAATCAGACTACTCGCTATATTATAAGCCTAGCACTTGTTCTCAAAACTTCTCTACTAAGTAAGCACTCTCATACTAAGTAAGCACTACATCCACCTACCACACCTGTGAATATCCACCTCCCTTAAAGGCACAGCACTCCATTATACTGTTCTAGCATGTTGAATGGTAGATTACTGGCATCCTCTCCAGTTTCGCTGGTTAATCTGGGTATCTTGAGACAATGCTACAATTGTCTCATGTACATAGACAACCCTCTCCTCCTCCCAACAAACACAAATACATGTGAGAGATGCAACTATATAGCCAAACTGGAGGCTGAACTCTCTCAACTCAGGGCTGGCATGACCAGACAGGAGGAGATGGTAACCACACACACAACAAACCCAGTCCCACATAGACCTACCACAACTGCAAACCAAACACATAAAAACACAAAGACATACTCGGAGGCTCTAATAAAAAACTTACCAAAACAACAGAGGCTCCCAAAGCAGACATCCAAAAATCCACCACCTCAAAACAAAACACATGCAACACATACTTCAATAAATCAGTGTGTCAATCAATCACAGCCCTTAAGGCCAAACACCATGCCTGATACACTAGTAATAGGTGACTCTATAGTCAGACACACTGATGTCCCGCTTACCAAGCTGAACAAGGAGAGGGTGACTGTGAGCTGCCTATCAGGAGCTAGGATCCGCCACATAACACATGCACTCAGGTCACTCCAAAGCAAGTACAAATATGACTCCGTCATTGTCCATGCTGGCGTGAATGACCTGAGACGTACCTCCCTGGACTACATGAAAAGAGACATAGAGGAGCTCTCTGATTATGTAGCCCAGGCTGGTATGACCCTGACCCTGAGCAGCATCTTGCCCTCACCAAGAATGATGCCACAATACAAAGACAAGATGATCAGCTTTAATAATTGGCTCAAGTACTGGTGTCATTCTAAGGGGATCCAATGTCTGTCTGCTTGGGATGACATGTTGGGCAAGCCACGCTGCTTCGCAAGGGTCGGCTTGCACCTGTCACCACTGAGCTTCTGGATATTGGCTAAGGCTCTTGCCACCCCCATAGTGCCTTTTTTAGGCAAGGCTCAAAAGACAAACCCACCTCCTTAGAAAACAAAAATGGAAAAAAACTAAGGGTAATGCTGCTCAATGCCAGAAGTCTAAATCTCAAGATGCAGGCACTCGATGCACTCCTCAGTATGGAGAACATTGACGTCTTTGCAGTAACTGAAACCTGGTTCAAGGCTCCTGATAGCACCACAGCGTTACCAGGCTATACCTCGTATCATGCTTTTCGGCCCCAAAACCCAGGCCGAACCACAAAGGGAGGGGGAGTGTCCATATTCATCAAGGACACCCACACCTCCAGGTTAGTAGCAACACGTGAAGCATCAGAGACCATACAGGTGCAACTAACCATAGGCAAAACTGCTATACAACTGGTAGCATGTTACAGACCACCCTCCCAATCCTCCTGAGAGCACCCCAGCGCTACCAGGCTATACCTCGTATCATGCTTTTTGGCCCCAAAACCCTGGCTGAACCACAAAGGGAGGGGGAGTGTCCATATTCATCAAGAACACCCACACCTCCAGGTTAGTAGCAACACATGAAGCATCGGAGACCATACAGGTGCAACTAATCATAGGCAAAACTGCTATACAACTGGTAGCATGTTACAGACCACTCTTCCAATCTCAGGAACCCCACTCAGCCTTCCTGAAGACATTGGAGGATATGAATGTATCACAAAATACCATCATACTGGGAGACTTCAACTACCCTAACATAGATTGGGTACATTATTCTAGCCCTAACACCCTAGCCCAAAGGTTCCTGGAATTCATAAATTCAAATGCACTGGAACAACTAGTTACCTCTTCCACTAGGGGGGAGATAATATACTAGACCTGATCATCACAAACATGGGGACAAAATGCTCCACACCGGAGGTATACCCCTCACTAGTGAGATCTGACCACAAACTAATCACCCTGATATACATATCCCACCTCCACCCCCAGCACAAAAGACCACAGTGAAAAACTTCTCAAAAGCAGACTTCACTCTTCTTAAGACTGAGATGGTATCCTTTAAGCCCACTGGGCCAGTGGATACCACACCCCACAATGCTGAATCCTTCACAAATGCTTTCTATGGACATCTCCAAGAATGCATGGATCATACAATCCCAAATAAATCCAAAACCCTCTCCACCAAAGGCAAGCGTCCTGTCTGGTGGACTTCAGCCATTAACAAATTGTATAACAAAAGAAGGAAGCTACTGCACGACAGACCAAAATCCCATAAAGGGAAGACATCTCTGATCAACACTAGCAGAAAACTATGTTCTCTCATAAAAACATCCAAGGCCAACTTTGAGAGGAAAAATCGCTAAGGACACTAAAGATAACCACAAAGCCTTCTTCAGCTATGTTAGAAACCTGGGCGGAAACCCTCAGATATGCTCAGAGTTAGTTCACAACAACAAAATATACACTGAACCCACAGATATTGCCAACATTCTGGCTGACAGGTCCAGTGCAAATTTCTCCCCTCCCTCACCCCCAAAATAAGAAATACTTATCCCAGCTGAATGTAATCTCCCTGTCATCTCAGATGTCCAGGTGAGAGCAGCCCTCAGCAAAGCTAAAAACACAGCATCAATGGGACCTGACGGTATCCCAGGTTGCGTGCTACGTGAGCTAAACCTGCACATCATAAAAATGCTATTTAACCTTAGCCTTACTACAGGATATGTACCTGAACACTGGCGTACAGCAACAGTGGTCCCACTCCACAAAGGGTGTACCTCTACAGACCCTGGGAACTACCGCCCCATAAGCTTAACCAGCCTGGTCTGCAAATCTATGGAAAGAATCATTATGGAACTCATAAACAGAGACATTGGGGACCTACAGACACTTGATCCCACCCAGTTCGGCTTTGTAAAGGGCAGATCCTGCCTTTTGAACCTGGTTGACTTTTTCGAAACAGTCACTAGAGCCATTGATGAGGGCAAAGCAGTCCATATAGCCTACCTGGACTTGGCTAAGGCCTTCGACAAAATACCCCACTCAGGCATCATAGATAAGCTCAACAGCTTAAATGTAAACCCTTATGTCACTAGATGGGTTGCAAACTGGCTAAAGGACAGAACCCATAAAGTTAAAATTGCTGGAACAATGTCAGACTCAAAGCCAGTCACAAGTGGTGTCCCACAGGGATCTGTCCTGGGACCCCTCTTGTTCGGCATTTATTTCTCAGATGTTAAAGCAAACATGGGAGGGTTGTGTCTGACAAAGTTCGCAGATGACTGCAAACTAGGCGCCATAGTCGATGCACCAGCGGACACATACGTCCTACAAAAAGGCCTCACAGAAACGGACAACTGGTGCTGGAGTCATGGCCTTAAACTAAATGCCAAAAAATGTATAGTCATCCCCTTTGGGAAAAACAAAGTACCCACAAATTATCACATAGACAGCAACCCACTGAGTACGGAAAAAGTAATCAGAGACCTAGGGACCCAAGTCGACATCGACCTATCATTTGACACCCACGTTGCCAAAGTGGTTAGAAAGACATTCTACCTTGCACACCTTATCATGAAGGGATTCACATCCAGATCCAAGGATGTCATTGTACCCCTATACTCCTCCCTCATCAGACCCATGATTGAGTACAATGCCCCATTTGGTATGTACCTCACCCGAAATTTGCAACAGCTGGAGAGACCACAAAAGTACCTCACCAAGAGGATCAAGGGTCTCCAACATATGTCTTATTCTGCCAGACTAAAGAAACTCCAGCTCTATTCAGTAGCATACCACCTGCTAAGAGGTGATCTGTGCCTGACGTACAAGGCCATGTCCAATCAGGAACTGATGGACATGCTCCACCTCAAAAAAATCCAAATCCATCAGAACCACGAGAGCTAAAGACTTAAACCTCGGCATAAGTATGAATAGGACATGCTGGAGGGATAGATTCATAACCCAGAGGCTTCCCATGCTCTGGAACAGAATCCCAGTTCATGTTAGGCAGAGCCCCTCACTAACTCTCTTCAAGAGAAATCTTGATGAGTGGATGGGAGATCGTAAGTTTACCCCAGGTGTCACATATGTGTCACTACTAGACAGGGGCACAGTAAGCTAATTCTATTATATAAGGGGACCTTCACTGTGTCACTACTAGACAGAGGCACAGTATTCTAAATCTATTCTGTGCATTTTTGTACCATTTCATGGGGTGGCGAAAGCCACATCACTATGGCTAGGCTTACAAATGCCTCAGGGAAGATAGCCTAGTACTAAAATATGAAACTATGAAACTATGTACACAAACCCATCCACCCAACTGGTAAACTACTACTATCCCACACTATAGCCAAACTATGGAACAATCTCCACACACCACTAAATAATATACCTAACCACAACAATTTCAAATCCATGCTTCTCTCCCATCTCTCCTCCAAATGGGAATGTCCTTCACATGCTCCCACCTAAAACTCCCACACTACTAACTCCACACCTAAATCATCATTTCCTTGCCTACTTTAACTTAATTCAGAGATCTTGCTCAGAACACCTTTTCATAAATCTTTTGCATGCATGCCTCTGGCCTACCTTACTCATATTCTCAAACTTTCATTGTTTGTTTTTCTTATCCATTGTACCCATAATATTGTTTTCCTCTGTAATATTGTTAATTTGTCTCTATTCGTATGTATTTGTATGGCTGTTTGGGACTTTTCTCTTCGGGTCTCCACTGAAAAAGGATAATTCTTACCCAGCTGGACCAACCCGGTTAACAAATGCAAATAAATAAATAAATAAAATTATGCAAGCAAAAAAATATTCTGTGATTATTGGCAAATCCATTCAAATGCCCGTGCAAAGCCTCTACAATTTCTGTGTGTTTTTTTAGGCAGTTTATTTGCTACTGCTAAATTTTTCACCAATCTATAAATTGGTTACCATTATATTTATCGATACTATATTTTAAAATCTACCATTTCATCAGATATATGACATACTTTTGCTCCAATACTGTGAGTTGCTCAGTCTGTCTTGCTGTGTAATTCAGAAACATTGCAGCTGCTATTGTGGCCACCTCTCCTCTGCTTACTACTCACATGCAACAAACAGTGATGGTCATTATCAATGCATGCAGCCAAGCAAGTGTGTATGACAAGCAGCTAATAAAATATCATGGTCGTGACCATAGCAGGGACTGCAGAAAGAGTATTGTGTAGCTACAGGGATGCACAAGCAGCAGTAATGCTCTTACATCAAGCACAAAACCAGAGTCTGCTCAGTGAGATCTTGTGCATAACTGCAGTGAGCGAAAGAGGGTATGTGGCATCTCTATAGGGTCATAGGCATATGTGCCAATCTACTATATCCATATATATGCAGTGAATGTACCTTGTGCAAGATAGTAAGGGAAGTAAAATGACAGTAGGGGCACACAAACAAACGTATACAAGACTGTGTAGGAAGGTGGTGACACAGTCAGAGATGATGACAACAATGGAGAAGGAAGTATTACAAACACAGATATAAATGGCAACTAACTGAAGATAAAAAACTAGACTATCATGGCAGGACTAGTCACCTAGCAGTATGAACATTGGCTGTAGATAATTGTTACTGTTGAAGTGACACCCTAACCACATATGCAAAAAAATGGGCAAAGGGTTGTGGATGAATGGGGGGTGTTAAATGAAGACAAGATATATAAAACAGCGCATCATTGGTAGGGAAGTGAAAAGCACTAATATTGCAACCACATACACGTACATGTATTGCTATGTTTTACTGTGGTTCAGATGCATGTACAGGAAAGCAGAATCTGCTGAAGATTTGGGACAGACAGGAAAAAGGCAAGAGGAAACACGGGTGTCTAGGAAAGAGGTGGATGGATTGTGTGAGAGAAGACCTGCAACAGTCAGGTATGACACTCAAATAAGGTAGGAGAGTGGCACTGAATCAAGAGAGATGGGGACAATGTGGCAACACCCAGAAACCCTGTAGAAAATGGGAACAATGGGATCGATGATTATAATGATAATGACCTTTGACCTATGCCAGTTATTACAGAAGTGGCAGTTCATAGGTTCATAGGTTGTTACTAGGCTATCAGCCCTAGGGCCTATACAAGCCTAGCCATAACAATTCCCTGGCTATTTCTTCCCACATTATTTACTTTCCTGGACCCCTGTCTAGCAGGGCGACTGACGTGATCCCTGGGGTGAATTTCCTTTCTCCTATCCAAACGTCAAGGTTCCTCTTGAAGAGGTCCAAAGAGGTACTCTGCTTGACATGTATGGGCAATCTATTCCAGAGACTGGGGAGTCTCTGGGTCAGGAACCTATCCCTCCAGCATGTTTTGTTTATTGTGATGACAAGGTTTAGATCCCTGGAGCGTGTAGCTCTGAGGGATTGGGATTTCTTTAAGTGTAGCATGTCCAACAGCTCTGGGTTTGACATGGCCTTGTATGTTAAGCAGAGATCGCCTCTGAGTAGACGATATGCGACAGAGTATAGCTGGAGTTTTTTAAGGCGGTCAGCGTAGGGCATCTGCTTTAGGCCTGTGATTCTTTTAGTGAGGTATTTCTGAGGCCTTTCCAGTTGTTGCAGATGTCTTGAGAGGTACATACCAAATGGGGCATTGTATTCTATAATGGGTCTAATGAGGGATGAGTACAGTGGGACAATGACCTTCTTTTTTCTGGATGAAAAGCCCTTCGTGATGAGGTGTGCCACATAGAAGGATTTCCTGACTGTTGTGGCGATGTGGTTATCGAAGGTGAGACCACTGTCCACCTGTGTCCCTAAGTCTCGTATCACACTTTCTGTGTTTAGTGTACTGCCACCTATATGGTAATTCATGGATACATGTTTTTTCCCAAAGGGGATAACAATACATTTCTTGGCATTGAGCTTGAGCCCATGGCTCTGGCACCAAGTATCTGTTTCTGTAAGGCCCTTTTGTAGAGTATCCACATCATTTGGGGATTCAATAATGGCTCCCAGTTTGCAGTCATCTGCAAACTTTGTTAGCCAGAGTCCCTTAGTGTTGACCTGTACTTCAGAGAAGTAGATGACAAACAAGAGCAGCCCCAGGACTGAACCCTGAGGTACTCCACTTGTCACTTGTCTGGAGCTGGATTTGGAGCCGGCTACTTTTACAGTGTGGGTTCTATCAGTAAGCCATTTAGCAACCCATTGGGTGACATAGGGATTAATACCCAACTTAGTAAGTTTATCTATGATTCCAGAGTGGGGGATGGTGTCAAAGGCCTTGGCAAGGTCTAGATAGGCTGTGTGGACCACCTTACCCTTGCCCATGGCTCTGGAGACTGATTCAAAGAAGTCAATCAGGTTCAGGAGACAAGATCGGCCCTTCACAAATCCAAACTGGGTGGGGTCCAGTGTTTGAAGGTTGCCAATGTCTTTGTTTATAAGTTCCATGATAATACGCTCCATGGCCTTGCAGATAAGGCTTGTCAGACTGATGGGACGGTAGTTTCCGGGATCCAAGGTGGATCCCCTTGTGGATTAGGATAACTGTAGCTCTGCGCCACTCAGTGGGCACCTAAACCTGAGGTGAGGCTATGATTAAACATGACACTTAGGTGAGGTGCCAGTTCATATTGTAGTTCATGTAGTACACAGCCCGGGATGTCATCTGGTCCCATGGATGCTGTATTCTTGGCTTTAGAGAGTGCGTTTTGTACCTGTGTGGCGTTATTACTGGAATTTGGCAATCTTCCGGTATTGAGATGGGCCATTTAGGGGTGAGAGGGGGTGAAGTTGGCACTGAATCGATCTGCCAGGATATTGGCAATATCCTTTGGATCAGTATATTTATTGCCATTCTGTTTTAGCTCAGAGCAGATCTGAGCATTGCCATTTAGATTCTTGACATAGTTATAGAATGCTTTGTGGTTGTCTTTGGAATCTTTGGCAATTTTATTTTCATAACTAGCTTTGGAGGATTTTATGAGGCATCTCAGTTTCTTACTGAGGCTAGTAAGGGAGTTTTTTGCATCCTGGGATTTTCCTCTTTTCTGCATGCAGTGCTTTTTAAAATATATATTTACAGGTTATATATATATATATATATATATATATATATATATATATTTACAGCAAATACATATATTTATATAATATATATATTTACAGGTTCATAGATACTTATTAGACTACTGATCTTTGATGATATTAAGAATAGTAACCTTGCTTTCCCATGAAAGTTTTTGACCTTTATATTTAGCCTTATATTTTGCATTTGAATAACCCAGAAGCAGGTAGGGCAAGGTGGTAAAATGAACCTCTACTACTTTCAGCATTAAAAGCTGTTCACTCTGAAGCAATTATGCTCTCTTAAGCACCCCAGTCACCTCGCGTGCATCTGCCTCTTCACTTTAATGTCTTCAAAGGCTGTGGACAGAAAAAGAGCACTGTGTAATAATATATGTGGACAGTAGTGGCAGGGTACAGTACATACTTGGTGTCTGCTGTTTTACTTCATCTTCCCATTGGCCCAGGAGATCAGGACTGCAACATCTCATGTCACATCAATAGTGATAGCTATGTCCCTGGATGTGTGACAGCTTGGGCTAAAGTATTCCAGGTTTCTTCCCTTTATAGCCCTCCTGTATGAGCCTCTGGTTGTAATCCTTATAAAGGAGGTAGAGAAATATTTTTGACTCCTCCCCTCTCTACTTTTGCATTTTGAAAGGAGCAGTATTTACTCCTTCCCCAAACTATGTTTCACTTTGAGAAATCTCAGTGAAAATTGCATACAATTGATGCCCAGATCAGCTCTATTGCGTCGGATCTGTTGCACAATGATGGGCAACAACTAGCACCTCATTTGTGTGACACAACTTCAGATAATATCGGTAATATATTATAATTATGGTTCACAATGGCACTTTATGGTATGAAACATGGGAGATCAGAATTCCCATATTTCCTGTTAAGAAATCAGACACTACAGTGACTGCAATTATAGAATGCGACATTTGGAATTATAGATTCCTTCCAGAGGCGTGGTCTGGACCGAGCATGCTCACTGCCTCCTGCAGTGACACAGGCATGTGCATTGTATCATGGAGAATTTTGCTGAATGGTTGTTAGGTTTTCTCATCACACGCATTGAACAATTCCAAAACAATAATGAGCTGAGGCTTAATTAGCACACTCATCATGCACTGACAGGTGAATCTGCCCAATATAAAGACGACGGCAGGCAGACACCCTTATCCTGCTATGGAATTGACTGTAGAACACAGAGTAAGGCTGCATTTCAGAAGATGTCTTCAGGAAAACTCTCTGTACAAAGCACTACTTTTTACAAGTTTATCATTTGCAGTATGACTGCTTTTAGCTGTTCTTGAACTTGTTGCCATAATAAGCTGTATGTTTATCAATACTAAGTGCATCGGGAAAAGTGTATTGAGAGGGACTGCAAGGGCATGGAAATGGCTGGGCTGTAGGATTTCTAGGCTTAATGGCAGACACCGCATGAGCATAAACTCAGTGCACCGTTTACTGCATTCATGCAGTGCATATGATACTATGATACCACTTTCAATATATAAATCTGACTGTTGTATATATTCCACATATTTCATCAGCAAAACTATTTTTAACACTGAGAGGGACAGTCAAGCCACCTTGGTCAGTTGTAATTGTATGTCATTCTTTTATGGGGATCTGCTCAGTAAACCTATGTGCCTGCCATATATTAAAGAGTGTGGTTACAGATAACATAATTATCACACAAACAAACAGCATGCTATATGACCAAAGATAGACTGGTCATGTTAGGATTTGGCACTGATATGTAGGACAAGGGCGGCAATTACATTGTTTTCTGTACCCACAGAGTAATTCCTAAAACAGGGCAAGCAGAAATATACCTATGAATCTGTTGGAACATCTACATATAAGGCTAAGTTCTTGGATCCAGAGAATGAGGTATTAGGCCCTCTGTCTTCATGAGTGACCATTCTTTGGCCTGCGTACAGCTGACCAGGCCTATCAGAACCAAGTAGTTGGTGGTCACAGTCATGATTATGAAATAGTGCACTGCAGTGCTAGTGACATTATATGCGCTGTCTTAGAAAGACCCCAACTCCTGGCATGGGAATGTAGGGTAATGTTGATGGGGGAACTGTTGAGTGTAACACCACTCATGGAGATGAAAGAGTTCCTAGCTTGTCTCAGAAGAAGTGGCACATCAAACACAATCTCACAGTGCAGTGCAGTGCTGGATGATGGAGCAGAGTTGGACAAGCCCCGGGGACAAACCCCTTGTATGTAGACCTTTATCTGTGTAAGAATACCTATAAGTCCTCTGCATCCCTTAGCCATGGTCAAACTTACTAAAGTTGTCTGACTTATGCTATACAGGTGCATCAGAGGTTAAATATCCACAGCCATTTGCATAAGATACACAAATACAGTATTATTGGTTAGTTTATGTGTATTTGCAACTCAATTGTATGCATACTTCTGGTGCTGTAAACTGGATATTTTGTGCTTTGGTGTACTCATAGGTGTTTTTTATCTAGCGTCAGTACTGTGCAAACTGCCCCTACATGATATTGCAGGATTTGCAACCTCTGATAATGATGGTGGAGATATGTTGGCATAGTCAGGGAGAACACACCATGGACACAGCCTCTGTGTCTGCAGAAACCCAATCCACCAACCCCTCACAGGGAGGAGAGGTTAATGCAGACACTATCAATCAGGAAAGTGTTCTGGCCCCCAGTATGCAGTTGTCAGAATCTGTCCCAAGAACTCATGGGCAGAGAGGTCCACACAGATGCGTGGAAATGGTACTCAGTATAAACATGGTTACTGCATTGCCTCTGAGGTTGGTATGTCAGTTGCTGCAACTCAACATATGTGCAGGGTCATTGTGGAGGTGCAGACTAGTATCACCACGGCCATGGTAGTCACGGGGCTGGGTAGTGCAGAGTGTGTGTAATGTGCATGTCCCATATATATGCTTGTTTGGATAGACACAATCACACAATTGAGCATGCATTGTTTTCATAGGTTAATCTGCCAAGGGTGAGGGGCTGTCCACAGAGCTGGTCAGCTTCTACATCCTCAAATGGTAGCCATTGTGGCCATGGATGACCAAGATTCCACTCCTACAGTGCTATCACATCCATGGCAACATCTGCTCTGGAAATGACTACACCCAGGAGAAGGCATCTCCATGGTTGTGGGCATTACTGCTATGATATGTTTCAGAGAAGACAATCCTCAAGATCATACAGCATGCTAGCATCTAGCCTGGATTGTGGTACACCCATTGCAACTCCTGACAGAGAAAGCTCTCCTGGGGGGGGGGGGTTGTACAAGAGATGCTGGAACCTCTGCTATGCATGCCCTGGACCACCCAGTAGATCCCGCTGTAGTGCTGCAGCTACTGCTAAAGTTGTGTCACTTCAGACCCACCCTTATATCACCACAGCCCCCAGTACATCAACACCTCTCCTGCCAGTAGTGTTATACTAAAGGCTCCACTCCTCCTAGAAATGACAGGATACATAAAAACATGTTTTACTTTCATACTTCTCAGCACTCAAACACATCTCCATGAAACAGAATTGCACCTGTGCTCCTTTCCACACCTGTGCAAATGATGATAACTGTGCCCTGCCCTTTGTACATTGTTACTTGGCTTGCCTATGTCTGATGCACAGTGTGACCAGCCTATACACAGGTAAGCACAGACCAGTGTTGGCTTTGCATGCATCATTTTTACTGTAATGTATCTGCTTTACTCTTGTCTACTATTTGCTGAAGCTATTTGGCATCAGCTGCCCCTTTGCCACTGCCGAAGCATTATGAGCCCACCTCCAACTAACATGATTCATCCCTGCTGCTGGCTGCAATATTAATTTCTCATGTGACTCAGCCTCCCATGTCTGGTATGTTGGAAACTGCTGTCCCTGCAAGTCTCCAGCCTGCTGTAACTACTTCCCAACTATGTTATTGTATAACACTGCACACATTGACAATATTTTTGCACATGTGCCAGGATCATACTGCAGGTTATCACCTGATTAATCTAGGCATCAAAAGCGGTGATATGTTTCAGAGAAGACATTGCTCAAGGTCATACAGCATGCTAGCATTCTTATGCGTGTCATGAGCAGCATATCCAGCATCGCAAACAAGATGCCCCTGTCACCCGTCACCAACCATTGGAACAGGTCAGAGGTATTCCATATATGGGAGTCAGGATAACTACCTGGGTGACCTGTTCACAAATTGCAGATTTGCTGCAATGTTAAGGCCCCTCAGATCATCATAAAAATGCATGCTACGAGTTACCCACTCCCACAACCTTCATGGTGACTCCCTGTACCCACACAAGATGGCCAAGCTATGGAACACACTTCCTCAGCCCATCACAAAAAACCCAAACTGCCATGAGTTCAAAAAACTGCAAAAAGAATACTTAGCAAATCATTGGATCTGCTCTTGCCATAATCCAGGCTAATAGCACCCTACCACCCCTTACCTTTCCACCCTCCCACAATATTAGTCCTTGTTACATCCTCTTGAACCTAATGTTCTCATCTGCTCAATTAACTGCAAGCTTCCATCATACCTTTGCTCTCAAGTGGACATCCAATAATATAGGAGAACAGTCTGTTAATATATGTTTTCTATTATGTATACACTGTATCTTAACTAGCAGTAAGTGTTTGCTGAAATTTCAATTGCTTTTCCCTAGCCAGATACTGTCGAGTTAAAGTCTAAAGCTTTAAATGTATCAGTCTGAACCATGACTGTGTTGTAATATAGCTGTAGTTTAGATTCTTAGCTACTCCTGTATCACCTGCAATATATATTGTACTTAACCTCTTATTTGTTAAATGTTGGAGCTTTTTCCCCGGGTCTCTCCTGAAAACAGGCTCCTGGCCCAGTTGGACACTACTCGGTCAACAAATGAAATAAATAAACAATTGCTTCAGCATTACAGACCACCTGAAGGTTGATTGAGTAATACCCTTTGGAGTTGTTGTACCTCCTTTCCAGTGCATCAGGTGGGATCTTTATATCAATGTGGTTACAGTCTGTCATCCCCAGTACCACATGGAAATGAGCTATATCATGGAAATCCCTCATGGAGTTGGCCTTCTTGCCTGGAGTATATGGGGAACCACACATGCTCCCCCCACACTTGCTACAGTGTATCATTGAGAACCTGATGGAGTACTCTTGAGGCAGATACCTAAGGTACCCCCAACTGTTTCCCTGCTGGGTTGCTGAAAGGTCCCTGGAGTTAATATACATAAAGCCACACATTCCTTAGTATCCACTGGGATAGGTACTCCATGATTACCATGAGCTGCAGACAAGGCCAGCCCATGTCCACAGTTTCTTGGATGGCGTCCCAATCTACACTGTACTTTTCTGCAAAGTAACTACCATGAAGCCTTATGAAATGTTACACAAGATCGGAGGACCCAATATTTCCAGAGGTGACTTTGTGCACCTTTGAGCAAATCGGCAGCAATGAGAGCCCCTTGAAGATGCACATTTACTAATGTGTCATTAGTCTCTAACATTGTTTAATGAGTCCCTTCATCTGAACAACAGCATTCATTTGAGTTGAAATATGTTGTGGAGGGGTCTACTTCAGTAGACAGAAAGACCACGTTACCGACAGTTAAAATACTGAGCCCAAATGAATGAATATGCAGAACACAGAACATTCACATGAGCAACATGACATTTGATCATCAAGTCACCTCCGTGCAACAGTGGAACAGTGCATTCATGGATGTCCTCCTTGTAAGTCCAAACAGCAGATCAGAAATTAGTTCACAGTGAAATCGTGATATAGTGAGGATTGGAAAATATACCCTTTCCTCACTGTATTGCAATCTTGGTGTTAGTATATATAATTATCAGGAGGTCTGTGTGGGGGGGTGCAGCCCCCCACAAGACTAGGAATGTATTAACTGTAGTTAGTGTAATTTTATTTGTTTCTGGTAGGTGTTCTGTATGTGATTTTGTTAGTGTGGATTTTTGGGATATGTTAGTTTGGTGGTTAATGGTGGAGGATCTTCCGGTTTTGGTAGCTGTTTTTAATCTGTAGGTTTGCGTTGTTTGTGTGACAGTGTAGTAAGTAAGGTTTTTATTTTAGTTTATTTTGAGCCAAATGAGAGTAAATGATTTAGTGGAGGTTGTGGGGAGTGTTTTTGTGATTACTGACAGTGTTTTGAATGTTGTGTGGTAGCATGTTATTGTACTGTGTTTGGGTTACTTTTATGTATGTGTCAGTGTTGTGGCAGTTGGTTTTGGGAGTCGGCTTTCTGAAGTTTCAGTGTTGTGTGATTTCGTTGGTTTGGGCTCAGTGTTTTAACTGTCGGTAATGTGGTCTTTCAGTCTACTGAAGTAGACCCATTGTGGAACACCCCGTTGTGTGGAGTTTACACATTTCTGAATCCCTCCACCATCTAGTTTTGCATTATTTTAATAATATTGCTCATTACCATATAATTATATGGCTATTAGCATTTGCCACTCCCAACTGTGCTGCTTGGCCTGCCCATGCCATAGAACCTTTTTTTTTTAACTGTTCAAATATTCTTTGTAACCTGTCATTACTCAAATTTAGTTCTAAGATATGGCAAAGTTTTCGGAATCTGGCTCATGGTCTTGTAATTTGAGACACTGATTATTAGTGACTAACAGTCAAAACTGTGTTTTCCTTTTGCACTGTATTTGTGAGTCTATTTTTATTTTAAAGTTCTGAGTCTTTTTGTTATGCTTAAGGAACTGCAATTTATTTGAATTACATTTATGCAAAGTTGAATTTAGTAAGAAATTAAAAACTGCCATGTCTTGCTTTTAAACAAATTGTAAGCTGAGAAAAACCTGGTGTGCACGTTTTAATGCATGAACTTTAACAATCCCTTTGGTCCACCTTTTACCATGAATTGCCATTAACTCAGTTTCTTACAGTGTTTTATGAAGATCACTTCATACTAATCATTTTTCTCATAATTGCACATTTACTGTATATTGGTTTATTATATTATTTGAACATTAATACCCTTATTTGATAAATGCACTGTTTTCAATGAATTTGCTGTATGTAGAATGTCGAACCACCTGATTGTAATAAGCTTCCTTCATAAGTACATTTCTTATTATTGCCTGGCAAAAGTTTATACAGATCATGTCTGATAATCATGCTGTCCCAAAAGCAAACGTCTTAAGGCACTTTACACCACAAATATTGCTGGAAATCTTTTAGTTGGGGCCAGTCACTTTCATGCCCTTTTGGTGGCATTATACTCATGTAATCAGTTTGTCTGTATGTTAGTCAACACAAGGTGTCCTAATTACTTGCCAATGTACAATGCCTATCACCCTTTTTGACTATTTTTTTAACTGCATTTTAAATGGAGTTATCTCTTGCACAACTGGGACAGCCTCCTTGCCATTTGCTATTTATTTGTCGTGTTGCACATTGTATACAAATCATATAACACAGAACTAGAGCTGCATGTGATACAATGATTTTTTTGTTTACATTCGCTGTTGTTTGTATGATTGGCACATCCATTCGGTATGCATGTGCATGCTGGCACATATGATATTAGTACGTGCATTACAGATCCATTAGTACTTCAAAGTAGTTTGAAAATCTTAAAAGTCTGCTTAAACAGGTACATCTTGCCGTCTGTCTCAGTAGACGTTTTTTTTGCTGTATTTCCATTATTCGTGAGAAGCTCACCATCGATGTGCTTTATACTTCCTGTTCTGTAATTTCTCGCATTAGAATTCCTTCCTACATTTTGCCATGTGGTGTACATTCTTCCTACATTTTCTGTTAATCTTCTCTTTAATCTTATTTATAACATAAATAAAGATATTAAAAGTATTTGCTCATCTGTAAAGGAAGTAAGGACATCAGTCAAAATTAGAAGACTGTGCCTTTTCACAGGTATACATTTTAAACACTGTCATGCTGGTCCGTATCTGATCTTTGCTTCTTATCACTTTGATCTAGAGAGAAACCATCTTGTACAAAAAATAGTTTTCAAAACTGATTTGTCATCTGACTTTGCTTGTTAATTATTTTTTTTTTAGTTAACCAACAAAAACCATTAAAGTCATGCAGTTTTCCATGCTTTTAGAATAAACCTCAGCATTGTCTGCAGTCTCTATCATTAAAGGGACTTACTATACCCCTGATCCCAATTATGCCCCAGAAAAGCTCAAATGAAGAGAAGAGTCAGGTAAATATTCACAGTGCCCACCTAAAAGCTGTGATCTGGATTATCTGTATATCAGCTCTCACTTCTCAAGGTTCTCTGCAAACAGCATCTTCTTCTTCTTCTTTCAGCTGCTCCCGTTAGGGGTCGCCACAGCAGATCAACTGTTTCCATTTCTTCCTGTCCTCTGCATCTTGCTCTGTCACACCCACAATCTGCATGTCCTTCCTTACCACATCCATAAACCTTATCTGAGGCCTTCCTCTTTTCCTTTTACCTGGAAGCTTCATCCTTAGCATCTTTTTTCCAATATACTCTGCATCCCTCCTCAGCACATGTCCAAACCAACGTAATCTTGCCTCTCTGGCTTTGTCTCCAAACCTTCCAACCTGGGCTGACCCTCTAATATACTTATTCCTAATCCTGTCTATCCTCGTCACACCCAGTGCAAATCTTAACATCTTCAACTCTGCCACTTCAAGCTCTGACTCCTGCTCTTTTGTCAATGCCACTTTCTCCAACCCATATAACATAGCTGGTCTCACTACCCTCTTGTAGACCTTCCCTTTCACTCTTACTGGTACTCGTCTGTCACAAATCACTCCTGACACTCTGCTCCACCCACTCCATCCTGCCTGTACTCTCTTCTTCACCTCTCTTCCACATTCACCATTACTCTGAACTGTTGATCCCAAGTACTTAAACTCATTCACCTTCGCCACCTCTACTCCCTGCATCCTCACCATTCATCTATCCTCTCTCTGCAAACAGCATATAAAAAGATAGAATGCCGATGTAGCTGGTGGATACATAGTGTCACTTTTTAGGTCATCAATATGCACTTGTAACACTAACAGCCAGCTGTCTTCTAGCACCCTTAGTCATATAGGGAACATTTTCAATATTTCCATCAGCTGTTTCATAGTTAGTTAAATCAGCAAACCTGTGCCTGTAATTAGTAACTGGTCATTGTCTAGTCAGTGTATGCAAGTGACCTGTGAAATATAGCCCATTAAACAAATGTATTTAAATAAATAAACAGCAGCAAAACATTTTTCCATGCAATGTTTTAGAATCATTAATGTCTTGTGCTGTGTTTGGATCAACATCATGTAGTTATAGGACAATGCTAATTCATAACCTGTTAAATGCAGCCATTATAGACAAAACAAACCAATAAATGTACTAATTGAAGCAAACTATAACATTGGAACGCATTTCCAAAACTATAGGAAGCAAAGCATTTACATATTAGTTACTCAAAATACAATAAGTACAAGCCAAAATAAAATTTCAGTGTTAGGAAGGGAGACAAAATGCTGCAACAATTAGCATTATTGCATATCAGCACTTGGTCCTCAAATTTGGTTCATGGCAGGGTGTGCCTCTTATATAGAATCTGCATGTCCTTCCTGTGTCTACGTGTGTCTTTGATGAGTAGTCCAAGTCCTTCCCACATTTCAAAGATATGCCATAGGTGTAACTGACTCTGTATGCAAGTGGCCTGTGATAGACTGGCATCATGTCAAGAATTACTTTCTCTTCCATTCAAGCACTGTGTAGTACAATAGGCTGTGGCTCCTCAAAAACCCTGAATTAAATTAATTGGTTACTCAGAGAATGAATAAATGAATGAATGAATGACTTAATTAATAAAAATATTAGGCTCTAATTTAGCTCTATAAAGCCCTTATGTGGTCATTGCTTAGCAAGGGTTGCAGTTACTCCATGAATTATTGAAATATTATATGAATGTATAATAAAGTGCAGCATTCTTCTGCAGTCCTTTGTAAGGTTACCACTATAGTAACATCTAGCATTTTCAAAAAGCCTGTATGAATACCATCCTTCCTATGTTAATCAATGGAAAACAACAGTTTATAAGTGACTGTAATGAGATTCCCATTAGATTATTGTGTTATGAAACCTTTTTCTCATACAGTACCATCAGCATTTTACAGTGTTAATGCGGCTACTTTTTAAATGCATTTTAAATAAGTAAAATAGTTATTTACTTATTATTTTACTCATCACTAACCCACAACCTCATCAGGAAGCTTATCTTATTATGGTATATTTTATCAAACACAAGTCAAAATCATACTCTGCATTACCCCCTTGGATGAGAAATGTAGACTAAATAGGCAGCTATAGAAATGTTTCTTGCTTTATCCCAACAATTGGTGACCCTGGGGGTCTGGAGGTTGGAGGTTAAGGGGCTGCAGACCCTAATAAAATAATGTGCGGTACTCTGCAAATAAGCTTTGCTGAGTTCTCTGTAGGATCTTTCAGTTTTGACTGGTTACGCTTCAAAGAATTGGTCCTTTGTGAAGTATACCAGATTCATGCTGGTGATATAATCAATAGTTATACACTCCTTTATTGCAAATAGTGGGAGATATAAAATATCTTGGCACTGACTATTATTTTCAGTGGGAATATAATCCAAATTTCTATATACTAATATGGAATTAGGACTGCAGAAAACTGTTTAATCAATGTAAAAGATGCTCTGTCAGTGCTAATTTGCAGGCTATTCAGAACACATGAATGTAGTAAAGAAAAAATATGTTTGAATAATTCAAACTATGCATGTTCTGCTTATAATGGTATGTGCAATTCCACACTGAAAAGCCAATGAGTTACTCGGTTCTCAGGCATGGGACAGTGTGAAGTGTTAACTGTTTAGCATGTTTATAAATTTGCCATTAATTATTGTTTCTCAAGTATTTGTATTTCTAAACAAACTTTTCCTACACATTTATATTCATCTAATTGCAGTTTTTCATTGTGAAATCTTTAGAAGAGGAAACCCCTAATCTTATTTTTTTTCAGTTAAGAAATAAGCAACTCATTTCAGAAATGCAGAAATGTATAAATTAATATCTACCAGCCACTTCCTTACTTGTTAGCAATTCTCAGAAAAAAATATATTTCCAGTTGAATTCTGTATTAATTATTGCTAAAATTACAGTTTCAAAAACATGTGAAAAACAATATTTTGCATATTTATAGAATTTTTTTTTTCATTTTCAAGTTGTCTAGTGTGGGCATAAAAGGGAATTTTCCATACTGCTAAAAAAATGCTACTTCTTCCACATTTCCATCATGATGTGCTACTGCTCATATGACCCGGACACTTTCACCTTTCACCTCTTGAACATAAAATAATAGGCACGTCCATTTAATTTATTATGCAGTGACTTCCATGTCAGTCATAGTTTTAATTTGCTCATCATGTCGTTTAATATCTTTGGTGGTTCGCCTTTTGATAAAATCATTTACGATGCATTTCTCACGAGAGCATAAAGATATGATTTCTGTTAACACTGAGAATGAATAGCTTCAAACCTGAAAAAACATGTAGGAAACGCAGTATCATGATTTGGCATGAATAAAGCTTGAATCTGAGAGGAGATAGTAAAAAAGATCCATGGATGGAATGACATAGTGAAGTCTTTCAGTAAATACTTATGAATTTAATGCAGGCACATACAGGGACTGGTGGACATTTCAGAAGTCAGAACTCATATGTTTTGAGTAATAATGACCAGTTAAATATTTCCAGAAGCAGAAACTACCATTTCAAAGAGTAGACATAAATATTAGAAGGAAAAAATTAAACAGAAGTAGCAAGCAAAAGCGAATTGTGAAACACTGATCTTGTCACCTGCCTGGTTCTAGAGATGAAGGTGTCACATTTTAAAGAGCTGTATATATTCCATTCTGTATAACTGTCAGACAGAAATCTTGTGGTAAATAGTAAATTAGCACTTAAATGATATCAAAACAACTGGAAAATACAAAATATGCTGAGAATGTCTTGCATATTTTAAAAACCACGAGGCTGTACTTAGCTCAGAAAGTTTATAGCCAGTTAAATAATCAGGAAAAGCTAATTGTAAAATGAGCTTAAGCATGCCAATTAAATATTTATATCAGAGAGGCAATAGTTAGTTGCTTAACACTTCCTAATTTGTTTAGTGCAGAAAGATTTGAATATACCAGATAAAGAACACAAAGAGAATGCATGCAGCTGAACAGTAAAACGTAAAAAAAAAAGCAGAAGAAAACAAAATAAAAAAGTAATGATTTAAGAGATATGCGACTTTTTGGGAGGGGTAAATATCTCTTTACAGCACTTTGAAAGAGAAAGCACCTTCGACTCAAAGGGTTCAAGTTTCGTATCAGCCAAATGAAAATATGTCTCTCTCTCTCTCTCTCTCTCTGTCTCTTTCTTTTTTCTTTTTTATTTAATGGGATGCGTCTCAGGCTTGGGCAGAAATGTTTCAGTACAGGATAAAATAAAAGAAACAGTGCAGTGCAGATTATGTACAGACAAGGCAGATAGCTTTATAGCACAGAATATCAATGTCATATGGGTGTCTTCCAAAAACAATGAATGAATAGTGAAAAAATGCTGCAGGCTACAAACATAAGTACACATATAACACTACTAAATATGCCTAAGAATTCTGTTTTAAATATTTATAGTTATGAACATAGAAAGTATAGCTTAAATGTTGATTTACTGGCTGTCAGCTACTGACATTAAACATGGCTATATAAAAAATAAAAAAGTGTAGTGTGAAATCTGTACAGTATGAGACAATACTTTCTGCAGACTGTGGTAAACAGAAACATCTGTGTTGCTAATTACTGATTACCTAGCCTTAATATTTTGGAAACAAAGTTCACCAACATGTCACATATTTACTAAATTTTATTACTCATTAGCATTTAATAATGAATTACTTTTGAAGTCATTTTTAGGTGTAAACTGGTAGGATAAATAGCTTGATTATTTCAAACGTTCACATCTTCAGTTCAGATTTTATGGTAGACCATCTGACAGTGAAGAAGGTTCAGGATGCATAATCCATGCTCCTCTTTACTTCTGTTTTATAAATATTAAATGGCACACTTCTGTTTATAGTTTGAAATATTTACATTCTTGCTAGCGACAGATGTTTGAACTAAATGTGCTTGTGTAGCTCTTTGAGTTTTTATTATACCTTATTACCACACCTTTTCCTCACTGGCCACTGAAAAGCACATTTCACATCAAACCCACTTTTCAGAACTTAATTTATTTTTGCTACCAACACTAATATTGGCCATGTGCAGAAGCAGCATACCTAGTCTGAAAACAAATCTGAACACTGGACTTCAGACAACCCCTCTTTCTTTTTTTCACCATATCTGCCCATACTCAGCAGTAAGCATGACACATAATATTTGTTGCATTATTACCATGAATCCATAATCCGCGGTGATGGTGCTGCGGTAGCGTTGTCGCCTCACAGTAAGACGCTGTCCGGTTCGACTCTCAGTTACAGCGTCTTCTGCGTGGAGACATGCATGAATGGGCGTACCTTCGTTGAAGGTTGTGTGTCAGGGCTGGCAACTCGGTACGTAAAAATCAACTGCCAATCATTAGCAGACCGGAGTTCTGCTGTGGCGACCCCTAACCTGGAAAAGCTGAAAGTAACAACAACTTTACCATGAATCCATACTTGATATATACAGAATGCAAGGGCTGTTCATTTGCTGCCTTGCCATATTGCCCATCTCTAAGGTATTGAATTGATCACTGAGGTTTGCATTCTGATACATTTATTAATTTATTTGTTTGTTAACTAGGCAAGGAAAATGTTTTTTTTCTCAGACATATTTCAGTCTCGATCCAGGCCATAAGGGCAAAAATAAATGCAATTTATCTTATATGTCTGTCTAGCTATTGCCCTCTCTCTCTCTAACATTCATCTGTCTGTCTGTCTGCCTATCTCCGTCTCTAACAATCTGTCTGTCTATCCATGTATTTCATGTTGTGTTTTTAAGCTATTTGCTTTCCAAGGTTTAAATGAAAACAACCATGTCAGTATTATTAAAAATAAATTACTGTTTTGGGAATCAAAGCAGAGACCAGATAAAATAATACTAAATGGCGTAGTTTGATTTATGCTGTTTCTCTCAAGCCACACCTTACAAAAAGCAAACCAGGAGAATGTATTAACTTCATGGTTTACTTATTTGCTTTTTTTTTTTTTTGCTAGGAAAGTCAGTCTGGAAACTGAAATGCCTATTTTCAGCAGAGGCCCAGGGGAATCTCCAAAACAAGGACAGAAATGCATTTTTGACAATTCAAAATAAAAACTGTCAACAAACATTATTTACAAAGTATTTCAAAGCAAATGGTCAAAAACATTATTTACAAAGCATCAGATTAAAGAAACACATGGTTTCAAGATATTGTGAGTAACGCCAAAATAACATCAAAAATACTGTATTAATACACTTGTATAGAATCCATAGGGGACAGAGTTAGGATTGCATACTTCATGTCGCCTCAGTTAGACGTTGCCCGTTCGATTCTCAGTTAGAGCGTCTTCTGTGTGGCGACATGCGTGAATGGGCGTTTCTTCATTGAAGGTTGTGCATTAGGCCCGGCAAGCCAGTACGTAAAAATCTACTGCCAATCATGCGGACCGGAGTTCAACTGTGGCGACCCCTGACCGGGAAAAGCCGAAAGACACAAACAAATACTATAGATGTGGTACAGTTTCATAGTTTATTAGTTGCCAGGTGAAATTTTAGGTTGGATTTGCTTAGTTATTTATTTATTTTTGTGTGTATTCATCCATTTAGTTTTTAATATTTTTAGTGAATATATTGTCACTGTACATCACACTGTATTGTTTTCATAAGCTAAATCAATTTTTTGTTGATCACATGACCTTGTTGCATATTATATTGGTTATACAATTGGTTTTACTTCACTGTGCAGGATGGAGGGTAAGAGATAGTATTCAGTATCTGAAACTTATCCTTCTGCTTCTATTCAAGATAATTTTGTCTGCTTAATAACATTGCTTGGATTTTTATCTAGTTTCCTGTTCATTCACATGATTGTGTGTATGTATCTTCAAGGTTTTATGTATGTATATCGCGCGTGTGTGTGTGTGTGTGTGTGTGTGTGTGTGTGTGTGTGTGTGTGTGTGTGTGTGTGTGTGTGTGAGATTGGGCATGTATGTGTCTGCACATGCACACTCACATGAATATGTGTATGTATCTTCAAGGCTATGTGTGTGTATATTGCGAGTGCACGTGTGTGTGTGTGTGTGTGTGTGTGTGTGTGTGTGTGTGTGTGTGTGTGTGTGATTGGGCCTGTATGTGTCTGCACACTCACATGAATATGTGTATGTATCTTCAAAGCTATGTGTGTGTATATCGCGAGTGCATGTGTGTGTGTGTGTGTGTGTGTGTGTGTGTGTGTGTGTGTGTGTGTGTATCGCGAGTGCATGTATGTGTGTGTGTGTATGTGTGTGTGTGTGTGTGTGTGTGTGTGTGTGTGTGTGTGTGTGTGTGTGTGTGTGTGTGTGTGCGTGTGTGTGTGCGTGTGTGTCTGTGTGTGTGTGTGTGTATGCGTGTGCTTGTGTGTGTCTGTGTGTGTGTGTGTGTGTGTGTGTGTGTGTGTGTGTGTGTGTGTGTGTGTGTGTGTGTGTGTGTGTGTGTGTGTGTGGATGTGTGTGCACATGCACACTCACATGAGTGTGTGTATGTATCTTCAGGGCTATGTGTTTGTATATTGTGCATGCGCATGTGTGTGTGTGTGTGTGTGTGTGTGTGTGTGTGTGTGTGTGTGTGTGTGTGTGTGTGTGGTGTGTATGTGTGTGTGCATGTGTGTGCATATGCACACTCACATGATTGTGTGTATGTATTTTTAAGGCTCTTTAGACTCTGATAATAATATTAGATTACTTCTGTAAGTCTTCTTTTGGTTGAGGATACATTTTATATATTCATTTTTTTCACTTTATCTGTTTGTTGACCAGGCAAAACCTACTGGATAAGTTGCCCTTTTTTCGGGGGTAACACAGTAGCACTGTCTCATTAAATGACTTGCTCAGAGTCACACAGTAAGGAAATGAAAGCAGAGAGAATTTCCCTATACCCTGGACACAGGATGCTCATTAATATCTGCTGATTGATTATTTAACATTAGACTTGTTACAATCTGCTTTATTGTGATGTGATCTATTTCATTACCAAATTTTGTCTTTTATTTTGTAGTACTGATGTACCTTCATCTATTCATGAGAAGAACATCTCCACAGGGGAGACTGTAGTTATCAGAAAAAAAATGACAGTTATTAGTTTTCCTGTCTGTTTCTATGAGCCAGAGAAATAGGTTTTACTTTGTAATACTACTTCCAGCCCTTAGGGCTGTAACTACATTTTTCTTCACAAGTTTTTTTGTTCTAAGTTTTCATCATCAAATAAGAGTTTAGAACATTCTTTCTTCAGAAAAAGGCAAATTCTATTGATTTTACCTAATGATTTTGCAGTGCTAGTAAAAAGGAATGTGAGCTTCTGTCATGATGATCATCATCATCTTTCGGCTTTTCCCATTAGGGGTCGTCACAGTGGATCATCTCTTTCCATTTCTTCCTATCCTCTGCATCTTGTTCTGTCACACCAACTGCCTGCATGTCCTCTCTCACCACGTCCGTAAACCTTATCTTAGGCCTTCCTCTTTTCCTCTTACCTGGCAGCTCCATCCTTAGCATCTTTTTCCCAATATACCCATCATCCCTCCTCAGCACATGTCCAAACCAATGCAATCTCGTCTCTCTTGCTTTGTCTCCAAACTGTCCAACATGAGCTGACCCTCTAATATACTGATTCCTAATCCTATCCATCCTAGACACACTGAGTGCAAATCTTAACATCTTTAACTCTGCCACATCCAGTTCTGCCTTTTTGTCAGTGCCACTGTCTCCAAACCATATAACATAGCTGGTCTCACTACTGTCTTGTAGACCTTCCCTTTCACTCTTACTGGTACCCGTCTGTCACAAATCACTCCTGACACTCTTTCCACCCATTCCACCCTGCCTGTACTCTCTTCTTCACCTCTCTTCCACATTCACCATTACTCTGAACTGTTGATCCCAAGTACTTAAACTCGTCCACCTTTACCAACTCTACTCCCTGCATCCTCACCATTTCTCTACCCTCCCTCTCATTTACGCACATATTCTGTCTTAGCCCTGCTGAACTTCATTCCTCTGCTCTCTAGAGCATATCTCCACCTCTCCAGAGTCTCTTCAATCTGATTCCTACTCTCACTACAGATTACAATGTCATCTGCAACCATCATAGTCCATGGGGCCTCCTGTCTGATCTCATCTGTCAACCTGTCCATCACCACTGCAAATAAGAAAGGACTCAGAGCTGATCCTTGATGTAATCCCACCTCCACCTTAAACGGATCTGTCACTCCCACTGCAGTCCTCACCACTGTCATACTACCCTTGTACATATCCTGTACCACTCTTACATACTTCTCTGTCACTCCTGACTTCCTCATACAATACCACAACTCTTCTCTAGGCACCCTGTCATATGCTTTCTCCACATCTACAAAGACACAATGCAACTCCTTCTGACCTTCTCTGTATTTCTCCAATAACACTCTCAGAGCAAACATTGCATCTGTAGTGCTCTTTCCTGGCATGAAACCATACTGCTGATCACTAATCATCACCTCCCTTCTTAACCTAGCTTCTACTACTCTCTCCCATAACTTCAAGCTGTGACTGATCAATTTTATCCCTCTGTAGTTACTGCAGCTCTGCACATCACCCTTATTCTTAAAGATAGGTACCAAAACACTTTTTCTCCACTCCTCAGGCATACTCTGACTTTCCAAAATTTCATTAAACAATTTAGTTAAAAATTCCACTGCCATTTCTCCTAAGCACCTCCATGCTTCCATTGGGATGTCATCTGGGCCAACAGCCTTTCCATTTTTCATCCTCTTCATAGCTGTCCTTACTTCCTCCTTGCTAATCTGTTTCACTTCCTGATTCACTATCCCCACATCATCCAACCTTCTCTCTCTCTCATTCTCTTCATTCATCAGCCTCTCAAAATACTCTTTCCATCTACTCAACACACTCTCCTCTCTTGTGAGTACCTTTCCCTCACTATCCTTTATCACCCTTACTTGCTGCACATCTTTCCCAGCTCTGTCCCTCTGTCTAGCCAATCGGTACAGGTCCTTTTCACCCTCTTTAGTGTCCAGTCTCTCATACAACTCTCCATACGCCTTATCCTTAGCTTTCGCCACCTCTCTCTTTGCCATGCGCCTCATCTCCTTATACTCATGTCTACTTTCTTCATCTCTTTGACAATCCCACTTCTTCTTCTTCAGCCTCTTCCTCTGTATACTCTCCTGTACTTCCTCATTCCACCACCAGGTCTCCTTGTCCTCCTTCCTCTGTCCAGATGTCACACCAAGCACCTTTCTAGCAGTCTCCCTTACTAGTTCTGCTGTAGTTACCTAACTATTTGGTAACTCTCCACTGCCTCCCAGTGCCTGTCTTAACTCTTCCCTAAACTCCACTTGACAATCACCCTTTTTTAACTTCCACCATTTAATCCTTGGCACTGCTTTCACACTCCTCCTTCTCTTCTTGCTCACCAATGTCATCCTACAGACCACCATTCTATGCTGCTTAACTACACTTTCCCCTGCCACCACTTTACAGTCTCCAATCTCCTTCAGACTGGCCCTCCTACATAGGATATAATCCACCTGTGTGCATCTTCCTCCACTCTTGTATGTCACCCTATGCTCCTCCCTCTTCTTAAAATATGTATTCACCACAGCCATGTCCATCCTTTTCGCAAAATCCACAATCATCTGACCTTCTGCATTCCTCTCCTTAACACCATACCTACCCATCACTTCCTCATCCCCTCTGTTCACTTCACCAACATGCCCATTAAAGTCCACTCCAATCACTAGTTTCTCACCCTTGGGTACACTCACCACAACTTCATCCAACTCACTCCAAAATTTCTCTTTCTCATCCATCGCACACCCAACTTGTGGAGCATATGCGCTAACAACATTCATCATTACACCATCAATTTCGAGTTTCATAAACATCACTCTGTCAGACACTCTCTTCACATCTAAAACACTCTTGGCATATTGTTCCTTTAGTATAACCTACCCCATTTCTCCTGCTGTCCACACCATGATAGAACAATTTGAACCCGTTTCCTAAACACCTGGCCTTACTTGCCTTCCATCTGGTCTCTTGCACGCACAATATATCAACCTTCCTTCTCTCCATCATATCAGCTAGCTCTCTTCCTATACCAGTCATACTGCCAACATTCAAAGTTCCTACCCTCACTGCTACATTCCTAACCTTCTTCTTCTCTTCCTGCCTTCGGGTATGCCTTCGCCTTCCTCTTCTCCTTCGGCCAACAGTAGCCCAATTTCTGCCAGCACCCTGTTGGCTAACAGTACTGGTGGTGGTCGTTGTTAACCCGGGCCTCGACCGATCCGGTATGCAAATATGAAATTTTTGCACCATAAGTTATGTGGCAGAATTTTTATGCCGGATGCCCTTCCTGACGCAACCCTCCCCATTTATCCGAGCTTGGGACCAGCACAAAGAAATGCACTAGCTTGTGCATCCCCAGTGGCTGGGTTAGCTTCTGTCATGATATAAATGCCTTAAAATGTATACGTCTGTGCAATGTACTTCAAGGCATACTATTTTAATGTTCATCTTGTTTATAATAATTAATATATCATATATCAAGTAATTTGTGCAGTTTGTTTTCATTTCATCTGAGAAGATCCAAGGCTTCACATTTGCTTTTCTCTGTTTTTCAGAAATGATCAGATCAAAAATATAGCCACCTTTCAGGGCATGACTACCAGAATTATTTATTTTATTTTACATTTGTTGACCGGGCTAGTCTAGCTGGATATATGTCCATTTTCAGTAGAGGCCCGGGGAGAAAAGCTCCACAAAAAAACAGTAGATACAGCACTTGTTATACAAAAGGGAAAATTTACAAATGTGCAGTTGTGTATAATGAAATTCTTAAGCAAAATAAAGAAGTACAAATTGGTGCCCCCCCCCCACCACTCTCAGTAAAATTGATCATTGGAGAATAGAATACCCAAAGAACTGTAGAAAGCTAGTGAAGATTAGTGAAGATTGGAAGGTGAAGGCAATGGTAGTGGAGAGAAAAAAACGTTTAGTCAGGGTTAGTACAAGGGCAGAGCCATAGGGAATTAAGCAAAGTTTTAAGATGCCTCTTGAAAGTATTTAAAGAGGTAATTGCGGTAATTTCACTTGGAAGCTTGTTCCAGGCAGGTGCAATACAGTTGGCGAACAAACTGTTCCCAGCTTTGTTGTTGGATTTAAAGGAGTCAGCTAGAAGCTTGGTGGCAGAGCGTAAGGAAGAGATGTTTTTATAAGGAGTATGCTCAAGAATGCTATAATCTGTTTTATCAAACCATTACAGTTTCATTTTCTGCACTTGTTGTTCCATGAAATTTCTTTGCAGTAGCCAGGGGAAAAAGGCATTTGCACGCCATTTGAATTTGTTTCTCCCAAGATGTTTCATCATTCATTATAACTCCTACAATGTACTGTTAGCTTATTTTTGGTTCCTGTTGACATTATGCACAAGAGTTTCTTTTCATAAACTCCTTTATTAATTCACTTAGGTAGGAGGCTGGCGGTGAACCCTGTTGCCATTGTGCAATAAAACTTTATTATGTTGTACCATACAACGGACATAAAACAAAACAAGTCTGATGCTTTCTGAGTGAGTGGAGTGTTGACTTGTACCCTTGTGAAGTATTTCTTCTGCAGTTCTGCTTGTTTTTGCTATAGATATTTTTTTCAGATGCACAAGACATTCTTCTCCCACACAACAACGCTTCTGTTTAACTTTGTCTCTTTTATGCACAACTAATTAATTACAGGCCCTTTGTGTGGGTGAGTACTGAGGATAAATCATATGACATACAGAATCTCTGTCAAGTGATGTTGTCTGATGATATGTTCTAAATTTAAATAAATAAATAAATCTGCTCATGCATAACAAGTTCAGCCACTAACTCTATTTCTTTACAGCTACGTTTTATTACTTTTTATTATATAATCTCATATCAGTCTATATAACTAAAGTAATGCAGATGTACATACAGACACACACACACACACACACACACACACACACACACACACACACACACACACACACACACACAACATAAGCACAAATAAGCTTACTTGTGCTTATGTTTTGCGTGTGTGTGTGTGTGTGTGTGTGTGTGTGTGTGTGAATACACATGTATAAGCACACGTAACTATATAAACATGAATGTATATGTTTGCATGAGTAGGGTAACTACCAGTTAAAAGAGGACATACTGAAGGAAGCCCATTTGATGCAGAATAGTAGATTGAATTGGCAACTCAGCCAGACTTAATTTTTAACTTAACTACTTTGGGCTTAGTTGCATTATTTTGGAGAGGTTAGATGCTAGGGTGATCTATATCTATCTATCTATCTATCTATCTATCTATCTATCTATCTATCTATCTATCTATTTTTTTATAGGTTCATAGATTAGTACTAAGCTAACTGCCCTTGCGAGCCATTTTAAGCCTAGCCAGTTATCCCTCATGAAATTCAAACCCCACACCTTGTGTTTGTAAGGCAAACACCTTAACCATTAGGCCACCCTCCCAACCCAATCCTTAACCATTAGGCCACCCACCCAACCCTATCTATCTATCTGTCTATCTATCTATGTATCTATCTATCTATCTATCTGTCTGTCTGTCTATCTATCTATGTATCTATATATATGTGTGTGTGTCTGTGTGTGTGTGTGGGGGGCAGGATCTGCCACAGTAAGCATGCACTGAGAAAGAACGCAGAGTCCAGGTATCAAGTAAAAATGGAGACTTTATAAATTCCAAAGAAAAAAGAAGACTGCCAGTTACATAAAAACATTAAAGCACTTTCGTCCATTTAACCTTGGACTTCTTCAGAACTGTTTAATTTACACATTAAATCTCTTTTTATTTAAAAATCATGCAGTCATATGATGTTTAAATTAGTACAACATTTAAAATTTTTAAAGAGACAGTGTTACATTTAAGCATGTAAAATGTGATTTACCACAAGATACAATACAAAAATCATTGACCAATATAAAAATACTGTGAAACAGTATGTGACAAAATGAATGAAAAAGAGCAATAATGGAGTGAACTAAGCATTGTTTACCAACTCTTATATATCTGGGAGTTGCTCAAATTTGAAAACAAATAGCAAAAATTCATACAGGGTGTGCGTAATATAAGTTTTAAATCATTTTGTAAGATCCCTTCTCAAACTCGATTTTCAAACTAGTGGTCCAAATAAACCTTAATACGCATTGCCTGGTTGTTTCTCCTTATTTATGGTTCAACTGATAATAGTTTAAGTACTGGTGCCAATGAGGTGTGGTCATTTAAACCAGGAATTGCCATGGCATTCATCATGAGTTGCCAAGTGAGATCCTTTTTCTCTATTTGTGTTTTCCAACTGCCTACTCTGATGCTCTTAGGTGTTGTTTCTAAGTACCAGTATGACTCAGTCATAGTCCATGTGGGTGTAAATGACCTGAGATGTACTTCCTTAGACTATATGAAGAAAGAAATCATGGAGCTCTCAGAATGTGTCCAAGGCTGGTACGAGCCTAACACTTAGTAGCATTTTACCTTCTCCAAGGTTGATGCCGCAATATGAACAGAAGACCACTGACTTTAATAATCATTTCAGTTTCTGGTATCACATTTTAAGGGGTTCATTATTAGTCAGCATGGAAGGAGATGGTCAACCGACCAGGTTGCTTTGCTAGGGATGGTCTACACCTCCTCCCTCTAGACTTTTGGAAATTAACTATAAGATTGTCCTCCCCCATAGTGGCTTTTTAGGCAATGCCAAACTAACAGTACTTCCTACATAACAAATCAAAACCAAAGAAAATCTAATGATGCTCATTTTTAATGCTAGGAGTTTAAACAAGAAACTTCACTCCTTACAAGCTCTGTTTACCATAGAGTATGCTAACATCAACCAGATATAGTGGTCCATGAAAAGAAGACAAAAGTAGCATTGATCATTGAAGTCACCACACCCCAGTGACTACAGTGTCTTGTGCAAGGGAGACACAAACTCATAAATTATCAGGATTTGCAGGGAGAAACAAGAGCAATGTGGAAAAAAAGATACCCAGACAATTCCAATAGCAGTCGGAGCAATGGGTCTTATTAAAAAGAATCTACAATCTTATTTAGATATGTTACCAATGCATGTAACCCCATATTAATTGCAGTAGGAGTCACTGCTTGGCACACTGCGGGTGCTGTGAAGAGCACTTCTGGCTGACATAAACAATTGAAGCAATCCGAATTTCATGAACTTTAAATCGTACTTTGACTTAGGAATGGGGTCCATTCCTGTCATGGTTTTAGAAACCCAAAACACTTGGACACATAAAAGGGAGAAAACATGATTTATAGTTGCAAAGAGCATGCCGGCAGTGTAAGGATATAATGCCTTTCATACATTTAGACTGGCTACTATACAGACAGGGACTAAAATTGGAGGTGTCTCGATTTACATCAACAATAAATATACCTCAAGGCTGGTTAACAGGACAATGCACTTGACCTTCTCCATATTCAAATCAGCATAGGCAAAATTTAATACCACTTTCTTGCAACATACAGGCCCCCCTATAACCCAGGAAACCCATACCATGTATTTAAACTTATTGGAAACACTCACTATCTAACCCAATACAATATTCATGGGTGACTTTAATTACCCCACTATTAACTGGGAATCATATATGACACCAAATGTACAGGGACAGAGATTCCTGGATTTTGTAAACACAAACTTCCTGGCTGAGACTATCAATACACCAACCAGGAGTGCAAACAAACTGGATATGATCGTTATTAATATGGGCAAGTCCTGCACACCCCCAGTGTAATGTCCTCTCTGGTAGGGTCAGATCACAAAATTGTTTAATTTGACGAAAAAATAAAACTCAGAACACCAGCTTACCCTGAAATGTTCAGAAACTACTCTAAGGTTAATTTCTTTCTATTAAATGATAACCTGGTAAAATTTCAAGCCCCCATAATCCCTGGAAACTACAGACCCATAAGTCTCATTATAGTCACATATGCAAAGCCATGCAAAGAATTATCATGGAAATGATCAGTAATGACAAAGGAAGTGTCTGCATACACTGGACCCAGCCCAGTTTGGTTTCATCAAGTGCAGGTCATACCTACTCAACCTAGTGGACTTCTTTGAGAAGGTCAACAAAGCAATGCATGATGACAAAATGGTTCACACTGCTTACCTTGACCTGGCCAAGGCATTTGACACAATACCCTATTCAAGCATTGCTGACAAGCTAAAGAGGTTAAGTACAAACCCTTATTTTATCCAGTGGACAGCCAGCTGGCTTGCATACAAGACCCCAGAAGTTAAAACTGGGGAGTCCACCTCTACAAAGAAGCCAATCATAAATGAAGTCCCTCAGGGATCAGTCCTGGGACCGTTCCTTTTTGACATTTAGTTCTCTGAAGTCAAAGCCAATGTCCAGGGGCTCTGGCTGACCAAATTTGCAGATGATTTCAAATTAGCAGAAGTCATGGCATCTAGGTCCAATGAGGTCATTGTTCCACTGTATTCAGCATTCATCAGACCTAACACTGAGTACAGTGCTCCCTTTGGTATACACCTAACCAGACACATCCAACAATTGGAACATCCACAGAGGTTTCTCACTAAAAGAATACAGGGAATAAGTAACATGTCTTATGCAGACCACCTTAAGGCCCTATCTCTGTATTCTATCTCTCCCAGGTTGTTGAGGAGAGCTCTATACCTGGCATTCAAGCTATTGTCAGATCCCACCCTGATGCGTCACCTACATATTCCCAAAACAAACAGTACCAAAATTACCTATTCTAAAGACTTAAACCTTATCTGTGATATAAATAGGACCTGCTGAAGACACAGGTATGTAACCCAGAGACTACCCCTTCTCTGGATTATCTATGTAAAGCAAAGTTCCTACATAACCCAATTCAAATGTAACTTGGACTTTTGGATGTGGAATGGGAAATGTATCCCTGGCTTGGCACTATGTCTCTAATGGACATAGACAGCCTGTAATGATTCAATTGCCAGGCCCAGGCTTCTAAATGTTTTACCTCCCAGGCCCCTGCTTATGCTTATCAAGGGTACCAGAAATTGTCCGAGATTTGGGATGCATGGCTAGTCTAAAAAATGTAATGTGGGGAGGGGTTATTTAAAAGCAGGCAGGATGTAGTGTAATCTAGATTCCGCAGAAGTTTCTTGTATTGGGTACGAAAGCTCTCAAATCTGTGTAATAAAGCTGTTAGTATTTTTACACTATTTGGCTCACTTTGGATTTCTTTTCACTCTTGCAAGTGCATTACCTTATTGGGACTGCCTTCATTGGGACCTGGTGCTTTATCTGGAGTTATTTTACGGTTCTTGGTTTATTCTCTCCAGTAGTTCCATTTTTTGTTTATTAGTCTTAAAACAAGCCCTAGTAGTCATTAGCTTAGCACATACCGAAGAACCTATATGTGTGAGATATATATATATATATATATATATATATATATATATATATATATATATGTCTATATACAGATAGATTTATCAATATATAGATCTTTCTCTCTCTCTCGCTCTCTTTCTCTATCTACCTATATGCATATATATATATATATATATATATATATATATATAAAACTGGCCAAAATGTTTATTTTATGAAAAATATAATTATCAACTTTTTTGTCAATGCTTATTTCATTATATGTTACCTACAATTTTGTGCAAAATTGGTGAACAACAATTGGTTAAAAAAAGTTTATCTTTTTCCCTGCTACTGTGCAGTCTATAAGTTGGTACATTTAAGTAGCAGAGGGTGTGGGAGGGCTGGTTTTGTGTTTTGCTTGTTTTTTCTAAACATTGTTTCAATGTAATTTGATTGATGGAATGTTTGGCTGTATTTATAGTCAATATGCAAATGCATTAAGGCTATTAACGCTGTTCACAAATAGGTGCCATGAAGCCACAATTCATAGAGGTCACTTATGGTAAGGTGGGATGGTTGTGAATAAGCCTAAGTAAATGAACTCATAATGAATGTAAAGGATGAATGATGTAAAACAGTGTATGCTAATAAAGTGTTCTCTCACCCTAAAGGATGAATGATGTAGAACAGTGTATGCTAATAACGTGTTCTCTCACCCTAAAGGATGAATGATGTAAAACAGTGTATGCTAATAAAGTGTTCTCTCACCCTATTTGTGATTCATAGTGAAATTTCCCCACTTTTACATGCTGTCCACAGATGCATTATATAAAGAGGAGTCTCTGCTATTCTATTTACTTTGCAAGCCACATAGATGCTGTCACTTATTTCCTATTGTGAGCTGTTTGACTTAGCTGAGACAAAACCATTTCTGTTCAACGGTACTCACAGGCCATGAAGGTGGAGCTATAAGCAAAGAATAACACACTATAATTTTCATAACCAGGAGATATTCAATGGGATTAGTATGGATAGGGAAATTATAAGGGTCTAAATGAGCATTTATGACCCCCATAGGAGAACTTGAGGAATGCGTGGATTTCTTATACTTATGGATACTAAGGGATGAATAGCTCTCACTGTACTTGCCACATGGACTGTCCAGAGACAGACTGCAGACATGTTAGGCATCTCGCAGGCTTTGCCTTGAGGATACTGTAGCAATTCTTGGCTGTACTCCTGGTAATGAGTGGAGCAGTACATCTACTTCCTGGTGTCATCTCAGGACAAAGCCAGAACTACGCATGCTTTTTCTGAGGTGGCACATTTCTCTGAAGTACTCATTGCAATAGATTGTACCTGTGTTGCAATCAGGGTCCCATCTGGTCCATTAGGAAGTGGTACCGCATTAGGAAGGGCTACCATTCCATAAATTACCAGGTACTGTGTGATGCATGCAGATGCATCACCAGCATCTCTGCATAGCATCCTGGCAGTGCACATGATTCTTGTATCTGACATGCAAGCTCACTCTACCACATCATCCTGCATGTTAAGATACCTAGTGGTCATCTTGTCAGTAAGTGGAAATACATTTTTCTCTTTTTTTCTATTTTAGTTAAGTAGTTATTCATGGAAAATATATTGATAAATACTATACCACTTTTTCCTTTGTTAAAATCATGAATAAATAACATTAAGAATTTACCTTATATGCCTCTAGCCAGGAACAACACTTCAGGATGTGCAAACAGAAATTTTATTTTACAGCGCTGGGAAACAGTCTTCATAGCAGATGTCAAAATAGTCTCTCTGAACAGAGACAAACCACATTTTTTATACATTTTTCTTATCAAACTGCTCATGCAATTTCATGAGGTTATAATGACTGTGTTCTATAGAAAACTTTTCAAATGTTCTCATCCCTCGTGATTTTCACCTCAGACTTCACATGAACACCTTCTTATACATGATTCACCTGCTTCCAAGGGGTCTTGTTTCTGACCTTGAATGTTTCAAACCTGCTCTAGCAACAACGCACTCTTAGCCTGGAGAGGTCAGGGTAACAAATGCCTTTTTGTATAGCTACATGCCTCACTTCATGCAACACGTACTATTCTCTCTTATTACATACTAAAAGAATGCAGTAAAAAAACAATACTGTAGCTTATGAGGCTATATTTTTCCCAGCCCTGCATACAAATTATATTTGCTTTTTAACAATCATATTATAGCATCATTAATAAACTGAAATTAATATACATTTTAATAAGCTGGTCTTGTCCCATAACAGTTTTCTCCCTCTGACACTATAAGTGTCATACCATACATATAATTATATTTTTATTTTTCTTAACTTGATAAAATACACCTCAGTGTCATAGCAGTCATCATCAATTTTTTGTCAAAATAGAACTGTCATTGATTTGTGCATGCAGTGGCATTTCATGTGCAGGTGAGGTTAAACATCTTGTAATCACATCCTTTAGAATAGAAAATGCTAAAATTATCACAAATATAATAAAAAGTACAATGACAATACCCTGGATTATGCTAGTTTCCAGGTTGCTAAAAATACTGCCCAACCATCCAAAAAGTGTCCAACTTTTGGATGGGCTGTCCAACTCTTTGGCCCTTTGTTCCATGAAGTTTGCCAGTTTTTCCTGTTCATCATGATAGTCACTAATATATGAACAGCATCAGCTCCCTATGAGGGCACATGACCCCCCTTTTGCAGCAAGCATTATATCAAGTGCCATTTGATTCTGCAACACCACAGTTCGCATTTCAGTTATTTCTCGATTTGCCATCCTGATGTGATGTGAAGTTTCGTTGGCCACCTCCTGTAGAATTTGAGCAAGCATGTTGATTTCAAGCATTGTCCTTTGCACTCCATACACAGGATTAAAGACTGAAAACACTTGCTCAGTCCAGTGGATTGCTCACTTATGTTTTAGTCTACCTGCTGGTGGGTTTTTGAAATGTTGAATAGCAGGAGTAATATAGCCTACAAAGCAACATTCAGTCCAGTTTGTAGGCAACCAGGGGTAAGCACAATCTCCACAGATGTAGTAACAGTCATTTGTGCCCATGCCATGCTCCAGTCATAGATTTTTAAGTGCAAAGAGTCTAACACACTTTCAAGCCTGGTGTCATTACATTTGCTTTTCCCTACTGGTACAGTCCCATTTTGACATAACATGTGTCTCCATGTTGTGTGGTTGCAAGTTGAAGAGACACAACCTTTGAAAAATCAGTTACATTATGCCAGGTTAAGCTAATCTCATTAAGGTCCTTTTTAAATGACATCTATGAGCAGGGATGGGAATCATGGGAATCCCTGCCTTGGAATGATGAGGTATATGCGAACATATCCAGCATGAACTGTTTTTTCTCGACCAGTGTATAGAAGGGAACAGCAGCAGAAACAAAGCAAAAGTACCTGTTGTCAATGGATTCATCATGGACTGTTACTGAAGTTGACCTTGTCACTGGGCAGATGATTTATCTGTCACACCTCAATCTCCCTCCATTGGCTGCAATGATTCATCTGGGGTCCCCCATGACATGCCTTCTTGCAATGAGACAAATGGATCCACGTTGGTAGTACTGCACAGCGAACTGCAGTCATTAGCAGTTCCACCTCGGACTGAGGCACTTTTTCCTCTAGAAAATTGTTTTATGTAGACCCAGTCAGCTGGTTGTAGTTGATGACAGGGTTGGTCAGGAGGCTTTGGTAATGCTGCTTTTACTGTTTGAGGATATTGCTGCAAAATTTTGAGGAGTCTCCTACAATAACACATCAGAGCATCATCCGACAAAGTTAAATCAGCATTTTCCACTGGAGGGGGTAGCTGGTGACAATTTTCTGGTGACATTTAGTGAGGCCCTCATACTCATCAATGCTAAGGGAAAGGCTTTGGACCACTTTAAGTGGGTTTCAGCACAAATCTTCGAAATTTTATTTTTAAGGTTCCTGTTTACCCTTTCCACTAATCCAGATGAGTGCGAATGGTTGGGACAGTAAAGACTCAACTTAGTATTAAAAAGTTTACATAACTCTTTAAACATATTATTATTAAAATGAGTTTCCTGGTCACGGTTAACAGTGCTGGGTATACCAAAGTTCAGTATATAATCAGATAATTTTTTAATAACTGTGACTGCATTAGCTTTGTGACATGGGTAAGCTTCCACCCATGCTGAGAACATACACACTACCACCAAAATAAATTGTAAATTATTAGTCTTAGGCATCTGGATGAAATCTAGCTGTATATTAACAAAATGTCCCCAGGGTAGAGGTAAACATGTAGATTTGCTGTTGACATGTTTGCTTATGTTATATTCCAAACAAATACGACAATTTTGTACATACTGAAGTATCAAACAGGAAACATGAAGGGCATAACAACTTTGGATAATTTGATTAAATAAAGCTGTCTTACCTGTATTGGCTGGTTGATGATATACCCTTACTAGGTAAGGTTGCAAAGAGGCAGGCACCACCAGTTGGCCGTCCGGATGTCATCATATGCCATCAGAGGATTTTCTACATTCATCCTTGAGCCACCTCAGAACTTCTCCCTGTGATGCTTCAGCTTGAAAGGCTGACAATTTTGCAAAATCAAACACATCCTTACTGTTGTAGTTTGTTGCTGCCAACCTACAAAGATGTTTACAACAATTCACTACTGCTTGTTTAGCAGCTTGGTCTACCACATTGTTACCTTTTGTAACCAGGTTACTGCTTGTTTAGCAGCTTGGTCTGCCACATTGTTACCTTTTGTAACAATGTTACTGCCTGTTTAGCAGCTTGGTCTGCTAAGTTGTTACCTTTTGTAACAACATTTATCACCTTTTGATGTGCACAACATTTGATTACAGACAGCTTTTTAGGTAACAAAAGTGCATCTAACAATAATTTTATGTACCTTGAATTTTTAATTTGATTTCCTGAAGAAGTTAAAAACCTTCTCTCTCCAAAGTTGCCCAAAATCATGTACCACCCCGAAAGCATAACTGCTGTCTGTAAAAATATTGGCCACCTTGTCTTTGGCTAACTCATAGGCTTTTTGCAGAGCCACTAGCTCAGCTATTTGAGCAGAGTGAACACCCTCTAATCTTTGCTGCAACAATATTGTTTCCTCGGTGAAGACTGCTATTCCCGAGATCAACTTTACTGTTTGATCTCTTCTACAGGAACCATCCACAAACAGCTGCATGTCAGCATTGGGTATAGGAGTATACTTTAAGTCCTCCCTAGGAGAAAACAAATAGTTAGTTACACATAAGCAATCATGATCTTCACCATCCTCAGCAGTAGGCAACAGAGATGCAGGATTTAGAACAGGACAGAGGATCAGAGAAATAGATGGATCAGAAAGAAGTGTAAGTTAATATCTAGTTAGACGTGCAGTCAAGAAGGGATGAGTTTCATTTTAAGTAATAAAGATGATTCAGAGTGAGGGATAACTACTGTAAGATCCTAGTCTGAGATGTTGAATGACTAAGATAACATACCTAAGGGATAACTACAGCTGTAATTTTTTTTTGTTGACACTTTGTGTCCTTTTCCTGTAAAAATAGTCAAAAGATCCAAGGCATCCTGTTAACATTGCTTAAAGGAATTTGGTGCTATCAGTAAATTATTTACATATTGTACTAAGACAGACCCACCCAAAAATATCCCATTTTTCAAATTGTTTGTAGAATTTGCGAAAATAATGAAGAAGATTCAGTATATTCTTGTGGCAACCATGTCCAGGTATATTGCTGTCCCTGATAAGTGAAAGCAAACAGAAACTGACTGTCAGGGTGAGCAGGTATAGAAAAGAATGCTGAACATAAATCTATCACAGAAAAGTAACTAGCTGTAGGTGGTATTCAACTCATTATTATTGCTGGATTTGGAACAGCAGGAAAAGTAGGTAGCACTGCAATATTTACAGCCCTTAAGTCTTGTACACATTTATAAATATCCTTTCCTGGCTTTTTCACTGGAAAAATAGGAGTATTACAAGGGCTTTTAACTAATATTATCATTCCTTGATGTATTAGAGACTGAATTACAGGTCTGATTATCTGCTCTGCTTCTGGCTTTAGTGGATATTGTGGAACTCTGGGGAGAGTTTTTGATGGATTTAATTTTATTTTTACTGGTTCTGCTGATCTCAGTATATCTACTTTATTTGCATCCTTAGCCCACAAGTTAGCAGGTACCTGCTGTAGTAACTCTCCATCTGTATGCTTCCAGCAGGCTGTTCTTTAGCTTTTGATAAAACTGCCAATACATCCCCCTCTGATTTTGTTGGAGCATTTAGATACACCCCCTCTGGGGTACAATAAATAGTACAACCCAGCTTACATAACAAATCACTTCCTAGTAGGTTTACTGGTGCAGTAGTACTCAGAAGAAAAGAATGCTTTTCTTCAATTGGACCTAAAGAAATGGGGATAGGTTTTGGAACAGGATACGTAACCGTAGTATTTGTTACTCCAGCTGCCTTTACTTTATTTTCTGATATTGGTATTTGACTATCTGAAGTGATTTTTAGCACTGACATAGTAGCTCCAGTGTCCACCAGAAGTGGGGTTTTCTTTGAATTTATTTTCATCTTAACATAGGGCCCATTTTGATCTATTGGCAGTAGAGGGTTAAGATTCACTTCTGTATTATTTTTTTGACCTAGTCAGTATGGAGCTTCCTGACTCCTTCCAATCTGAGGAGGTGGCGGAGGAAAAACTGCATTATTATAATTTGGTTGCCACTCCGTCCAAGTGTCTTAGACTCTTTGCATTTGCCTGTGTGGGCACTCCCCTCTCCAATGCCCTGCTTCTCCACAATTAAAGCAAGCTGTATTAGATGAAGCTGGAGGGGCACTGCCAGCTCATTGTTACCAACCAGCTGCACCTTGTTCCCCTCGACCAGCACTTTTGCTAAACCCTCTAGCAATTCCTCTACCCCTTCCCTTGCTTCTACCTCGACCCCTTGGGTGTTCCAGCTGGCTGGTTTGTAAAGTTAACAGCTTATTCTCAGTATTCTTCCTTTGTTTTTTCTGATACTTTGTACAGGGATTTGCAGCACTTAATAAAGACTCTTAAGTCCTTCCCTTGCCAGTCTATGAGCACCTGCTTTATTTAATTTTGTACAGGGGCTTGCAGACCCTGCACAAAGGCTGCTGCAATAGCTGGCTTAGTTTGCTCTTCTGGGTCTGGTATTCCTAAATGTCTAGCAAATACTGTTTTAAGGTGACTCAAACAGTCTGCAGTCGCTTCCCATTTATTTTCTTTACATGCCTGTATTTTAGACCAGTCGGTCCTAACTTGACCCACATCTGTAATCTTGTTTAACAATGCTGTTCATTTATCTATTATTGCATTTCCTATGAGAGTGAAATTTTGGCCTTTTCCAGTAACTGCTTTCTTATTTTATCTGAAGTAACTTCCTGAAGCAGCTGGTTTTAATCTGTCAAAGTAGGGTTGTAATAGTTTTCTTTTTAAACTTCTCCTTAAACTTTCATAGATGTTTTTTTTTTCTTCTTTTAGTTAGAAAACATTTAGACATAGTATACAAATCAGCATTAGCCCCCCCCCATTTTTTCTCTCTCTCTCTTTTTTTTGTAAAGTTGCCAAAAAAATTATTTTGCAGAGGCAATAGCCTCTTGTCATACTCTATCATGTGAGTGCTTGTGATGAGCCACAGGAGTGTTAAATTCTAGTGCTCATGCTGGAAAGGTAGAAGCTTGTTGAGAATGACAGGAATAAGAAGAAAGGAAAACCTTTTTGATTGCAGATGCCTGTTTTAAAAATAAGAAGTGAACAGAAGAACATATAACAGTGCCAAGCTGACCTTGTGTTCAAAAATACAGCGGTCTGAGAAACAGCAGATTCTTGTACAGGGGCCACCCGTACCTGTCCATATGGGGGTGGGGTTCAGTAGCTACTAGAGGATTATTATCCTGTTTAAAAGTCTCTGCTTTTTTTTTCGAAACCTGCCAAAACAGGATAAAAAGGGATCCATTTTTACTGGTCTGTACTGCTTTCTTAACATCTTTTACTTGTTGCAACAGCTGTTTATTAGCATCCTGTAATCCTCTTAATGCTGACTCTTTTTCCCTTTCAAGAGCTTTGGTATGCCAAGAATAAAATACTGACATTTGTTACTCACTTTGTTTTGTTTTTTTCTTCTAAAATGCCTTTCAATGTCAGCAATTTAGTCTTATCATAAGTTTCATTTAATGGAAATACCCCACCAGCACAATTCTTAGTAAGCTAAAACCAGTCATACAGATATTTACAACTTTCATTTCCATAATTAAAATACATAAAACATGCAGGTGTTCCCATTTCAGGGATTTGATCTTGCTGCTTATCTTTGCTCCCATTTTTCTTATTTTATAAATCAGTAATAAAAATGTTAGGCTTACCTTACAACTCCTGGATCCTGGCAATTCCAAAGACAGAAAATAACTGTAGTAACCACAAACCATACAGGGAGGGAAAGGTAGGAAGTCTGTCGGCATGCAGCAACAGAGGAGAGGTTTCAATCAGCCTTTTGCCACAGCACCCCCTTTCTTTCTTCCCTTTGTGAGCTCAAAAGTTACAGCTCGAGCATTGCAGTCTGGATAATGGGGCGGATAGGTACTGTGTCCAGAAATGACCACTCTTTTGGACCATCTGAGTGTACTTTCACACAATCGCACTGTTAAGTCCCAGCATGCTTTTGGGCTCATGAATTTATTTTAACAACACATACCTCTATGTCCTATCATGTGGTAGGCTCATGAATTTGTTTTAACAGTATATAGTTTATGTCCCAATCATGCTATGGGCTCATGAACTTGTATAGTCTACGTCCCAATCATGTGGTGGGCTCATGAACTTGTTTTAACTTTACAGCCTACATCCCAGTCATGTGGTGGGCTCATAACCTTGTTTTAACTTTATTTTTAACTTTTAATTTTTTCTTTTCTTTCTCTCATACATTCATACATTGACAGAATAAAAACATCTCTCATACTTCTTACCTTTCAATCCTGAGGGTACCGACCTCAACACAAGGCACCTCCTTGTGTCAATTTGTCTTTTACTGTATGTGCACATACATTTACTATACTCATTTACTGTGGGGTCCTTCCACTATTACTTGTATATCTTACAACCACTCAGTCAAACAAAAACACAGTCATGCACTTATACTACAAGCACAGTTATGCATTTATTCTAAAAACACAGTCATTCACTTATTCTACATTTTGCTAAAATTATCTAAAAGAGAGAAAGGAAAAAACCCCACAAACCAACCCTTTTCCCTTACAAAACAATTTCCCTACCAAGGCTACTATGTTTGCACACCCTAAATAGCTGCACATCTGAGTCTCTGATTATTCCATGCAAAGCAGTGTGGAATTCACAGAAAATCTGTGATAGGCCCTATTCCAGAACTACCCTGCAGCAATACCAAAGTTCAGATCCAGAGAACGGCACCAACTTGTTAAAGTCATAACTAAATAACATTAAGAATTTACCTTATATGCCTCTAGCCAGGAACAACACTTCCGAATGTGCAAACAGAAATTTTATTCTTACAGTGCTGGGAGTTAGTCTTCATAATTCTTCCCAAAACCAAAAGGCACTTGAGAAGTAACAAGAGGCTTGACTCCTCAGTTGTGCTTCAAACACTTTAATGTGACTCACAGCACTCCAAAACACGTACCACACATCCTCAGCAGTAGGCAACAGAGATGCAGGATGTGTGGTACATGTTTTGGAGTGCTGTGAGTCACATTAAAGTGTTTGAAGCACAACTGAGGAGTTGAGCCTCTTGTTACTTCTCGAGTGCCTTTTGGTTTTGGTTGGACTGTTTTCGGCACTTGTCCATGGTTTTGTTTTGACTTCATAATTCTTGATGAAGCATCCTCACTTTACATACAAAAACTGTAATTTTACACATTTTCTTATCAAACTGCTCATGCAATTTCATGATGTTATAATGACTGTGTCCTATAGACAATGTTGCAAATGTCCTCATCCTTCATGATTTTCACCTCAGACTTCATGTGAACACCTTCCTATACATGATTCACCTGCTTTCAAGGGGTCTTGTTTCTGACCTTGGTTGTTTCAAACCTACCCTAGCAACAATGCACTCCTAGCCTGGAGGAGTCAGACTAACATAGGTTCATAGGTAGGTTCATAGACAGGTACTAGGCTATTGGCCCTAGGGCCTATACAAGCCTAGCCAAAAAGGTACCCTGGCTTTTGCCACCCAAGAAAATTATTTTCCTGTGCCCCTGTCAAGCAGAACCACAGAAGTGATCCCCGAGGTGAATTTCCTATTACCCATCCAGTCATCAAAATTTTTCTTGAATAGTGTTAATGAGGAGCTCTGTTTGACAAAGATAGGTAGTCTGTTCCAGAGTATGGGAAGTCTCTGGGACAGGAATCTATCCCTCCAGCATGTTCTGTTTATTGTGGTGACAAGGTTTAGGTCCCTAGAGCATGTAGCTCGGAGGGATTGGGATTTCTTTAAGTGGAGCATGTCCAACAGCTCTGGGTTTGACATAGCTTTGTGTGTTAGGCAGAGATTGCCTCTGAGTAGGCGATATGCGACGGAGTAAAGCTGGAGTTTTATGAGACGGTCTGCTTAAGGCATCTGTTTGAGGCCAGTAATCCTCTTTGTGAGGTATTTTTGTGGCTTTTCTAGTTGTTGTAGATGTCTTGTGAGGTACATACCAAAAGGGGTGTTGAAATCTATAATGGGTCTAATGAGTGATGAGTAGAGGGGAACAATGACCTCTTTTTTTCTGGTTGAGAAACCTTTTGTGATGAGGTGTGCCATGTAGAAGGATTTCCTGACCACTGTGGCAATGTGATTATCAAAGGAGAGACTACTGTCCACCTGTGTCCCAAGGTCTCTTATCACACTTTCTTTCTGTATAGCTACATGCCTCACTTCATGCCACATGTACTATTCTCTCTTATTACATACTAAAAGAATGCAGTTAAAAAAACAGCAATACTGTAGCTTATGAAGCTGTATTTTTCCTAGCCTGCATACAAATTATATTTGCTTTTAAAAATCATATTATAGCATCATTAATAAACTGAAATTAATATACATTTTAATAAGCTGGTCTTGTCCCATAACACCTTGTTTTGTGTCCTACTTTTCTTTCTCTGTTTTTATTTTTTTATTTTTTGCCTTTCAGGTGATACTGAATATCCTTTGGCGCCATATCTCCTGATAGCAGTGAGAAATCCAAGTGGATCTGCAGAACAGAACTTTTAGCACCTACCTGTCTCAGACGTGTATTGTCATTAAGAGGCTCTTTGGCTTCCTGAATAGTCATTTTAGATGCTTGGATGAGTCTGGGGATCCACTTCAGTATGACCCAGTTACTGCTTGTGAGATGTGTACTGCATGTTGCATTCTGCACAACATGAGCATGTACCAGACTGGAGGTGATGTGACCCATGCTGTCACTGCAGCAGCAATACTAAGGAACCCATTGCAGCAATTTCATGCATGTTATCTGGCTGAGCAGTTAAAAAGGTGACATCTGGTTCAGAACTTTGAAACATTATATTTAAGTTAGTCCTTCCTTTCTTGTAAAAAAAACACATAAAGTATAACTGATGCATGCACAGATATTTGTGGGCTATGATGTGTGGTACGTGGTCTACTGTCACTGTTCACCTGACAGTCCTTCTCATTTTAAATAATTATTTCAGAACAGACACTCATATTTTTGTATGTAGAAGTCATGCCTGAGTGCTCACTGACTCCTATTCAGTGATGTTGTATGAAATCATAGAAAAACATAATCATACAGTCTGTACAGATGGTGTTCAACAATGCATTTATGTATGAAAACATATCATACTGTTTTTTATATTATGCAATGTTTTCACAGTTTGCAGTATGTTGTCTGTTGAGGTACTGCACATCAGATTATTTTGTTTTGTTAAACACAATAATCTCTGGCATCAGAGACAAAAAAATATCAATCATCATTTGTGCAGTGGTGAGGGTGAAGTGGCAGCAGTATTTGTTTACATGGCAGGACTCATTTTAATTTATATTTTTCTTGGTAGTATTTCTCTGAAAATGTTTATATTACTAGTTTTAAGTTGTAGGTAACTGCCAGCTGTAACAATGTCAATGTGACAGCATTAATGGTATTAATCACTGCAATTTTATTTTATGAGGTTTTAAGCAGTACTATTACAGGAATGAAATGCAAACAGGGTCAAAGTGTAGTAAGTTCTTCCCACCTTTTTTTTAAATAACTTATTCTTCTTCCAGTTAAGCATTGATCTGTGTTTGTGAAGGCCATATTGTAAGTGGCAGATATGACATACTTGAATCACAGAAGATCAAATTAAAAAGTGCCATACACATCTCCTACAGATAGGCTAGGTGATGGTGCATGTGATTTTGAAGACGGGCTGTCATAAGAGCTGGATGTTGAGTTGGTCCAATGTCATAACCGGCTTGATGGAAGTGATCCTGCGACACTGATCTCACAGTGCTGTGGGACTGTGACTGCAGCCTCAAATAAGAGGTGCTGTTAGATGTAGCTGAACACTGATGTGGCCTACATGAAATCTGTTGCACTATTTCTCCCACTGACTCTCTTGTGATCTACCACCATGTGCTCTGACAGTATCCTGTCCTCTTCCCCCCTTTAAGACTGACTCCTACTTGAGTTTCATAAGTCCTAACTAGTATATGAATGGAGGAAGTCATGAATTCTTGTTGTGCACCATACTATGCATCAGTGTGATCAGGGCATTATCCATACTGTCTGACATTTGTATGTTGTGTTTAGATACTCACACATACCTTGGAGGACTCTAATTATTCTCAGCTGACTTTTTGCTGCAGTGCTCTGAGTCCTAACAATGTCATGGCACATTCACTGCTGGCTAGCAAATACTTAATGTCTTCATTAGGGTATATGTGACAAATTCCTGCACCTGGTGCCCCTTTTTTAAATGTATCACTACAGACACTGCTATCTCTGAATGTCTGTCATCATCTTGAAAATATTCATCTAGGTTAGAGGTATTGGTGTAAAAGTGCAAGTGTTTTCTCCTTGTACAGGCTGTAGTGTAATATCAGCCTGTTCTTGACTTTGTAATGCATTGTCACTTCCTGCAGAGTTACTAACATGTTGTTGGGTTTGAGATCCTGCATTAAACTTGGGAACTGCATGCCACTGTCCTCAGGCTGCCTCGTAAGTATAATTAAGTTATCATATTCATCTTTGGGAGTCATTCTGCTGCTGATATCATCCAAATATATTGGTACAGTAGAACTGCTTGTTTCTGTATCTGATCCTGTAAACAATTTGAAAACATTACCAATAAATGAATAGCATATAATACTGTATACTTAGTATGGAGTTTTGAGAGAAACTTACCATGCACTCTGCCTTCCTTGTCACTCTGCGTAGACGTAGAAGGTTCACCTGGTAATATTAATTGTCACTTGTTTAATGCAATCATTCTATGTCAGCATTCATTTCTGTATATAAATATATGTTACTGTTCTTAAACCATGATCAGATGAGTGCTGCTGCTATTGCAGATGTTGGTAATAACCAGTGTCCACACCAGCTCTGATTCTTCCAGTGCCATCATCTTCTGTGTCATAGTCATCCTTGTGGATGGAGAGGAGGTATTCCTCATCTGACATTAAAGGATAGCTGATGGAAGACCCCTCCAGTACTGGTATGGACAACTGCATTCTGCCTTGCCTTAGCTCTAACATGTCCTACCATACCATTTGACCTTTTTCATGCACTGTGCTAATGTGCAGTTTCTTATACTGACTGCATTAATGCCCTAGACAACTTGATTGCAGGCTTTTCCATTCTCAGATTGTTTAGAGCCCCTTTACCAAACAGATGTTTGCCATATGTCCTAAGGGTTGCTATGAGGGTTTCCTCATGGCTGAAGTTGTTCTTTCTCTGCCTTTTTCCTCTGCTCTGCTCTGCATCATTAGAGCATATAAGAAGTATGGCACAGTTATACACAAAAAATATATATCAAACAACACAGCAATGAAATGAAATGAAAGTGTGGCTGCCATCCACCTCTTAAACATGTAGGTAAAGTAAACCCCATAATTATATACATATGCAAAATCTCAGTCCACCAAGTAAAGTTGTGCTATACTAATGTCTGCAGTAGGATAAATACATTAAAAACAGTAAAGTGATCACCTTGTTAACAGATTACACTTTCCCTAGCCCCTACAATTGTCATGTATTCATAATACTGCCATTTTTCATTCTTCAGTGACACTCAGAAATCTCGAAGTAAAGACACATGTATGCTCAGCCTAGAAAACATTTTTACCTCTTCAATATTTCACCATTAAATCTCTGCATTTCTACAATGTATGCATAATCACTACATGACACCAAAGTAAACAATTTTCTTAGTGATCACTAATCATTTCCACTGCTCCTATCATAATTTTATATCGACAAATGACAGATTTGCATTATTCACTACAGCCATTATACTATGCCCATCATATGATTAAAACAAACCATTTCTTGAAATAAAATCACTGGTTTTGATTCATCCTGAAGTGTTTTACATTAAATTATAATATTTCTGTTATTTTTTCTTACCTTAAAACATCCATGGTTTCCCAAGTCATTTGAAACCTAACTTGAGTAATCTCAAGTTAATATGGTGGCCTTAAAGTATTTCATGTCAATTCAAGTCCATTTGCATGTTTAGTATGTAACTGAGAACCTTTTTCACTTAGCTCTATGAATTGCAGTAATACATGAATATTTAAGTTTATATATACATGTAACTAATTCTCGGCTACATGTGAACGAGGTCTTGAGTTTACATGTACATGCTGCGGAAAGTGACAGAGTCCACAGCAATCCTCAGCAGTCTCTAGCGTGCTGTGCAAATGAGAGGATAGCCTCAGATATGCTCAAAGCTGAGTATATTTAGAAAAAGCAAAATGGAGTCATATGCATGAGATTTTGCACAAAAATAAAGTATAATCCCTGTCCATATAACATCATCTGGCATGTCTTATCACCTCAAAGAACCCATCATTTAATAAAAGCTGATATACAAGCAGCAATTTTTGTTTCTGCAAAAGATCCCCACAAGAAAGACATTAATACTGCTGTTCACTGCTGTTCTATGTCAGATGACATTCCGATGTAATCCTTTGGGAAATATCACTAAAGCAATGCACAGCAGCAGTAGCAATTATAAGTAATATAATAAAATTGATGATTGTACATAAATGAAATATGAATGTATTCCATCAAAAAAAAATAATGTACATGACAAAGCATTTTTGGTTAAACAAAACCTGCCAATAATTATAATGCCTGGTCTCATACAACTGATGATTAGCTGGGTTTGGTTAAGTTGATGTCACAGCCAAGAGGGAGTGGTTCTAAATCTGTGAACCACAGTCCAGCCCATACTTTCTTCACTCTGGTTCTGGCACATCACGTCAAATGACATCAGCATCTGTGAAAGCATAAGGCTGCACTTCGAGCTGGTCAGATAAGAAGATCAAGATTGTGGTTTGCTATCTGTGCAAGTCATACCTGAAAGAGATCCAGTTGTGATTAAGTGGAAGCAAGTGAAAAAAGATTGGCATCTGGCAGATGTTGGGTGAGCATCTGTCATATGAGCACCTGTCATTTTTGATAGGGATCACCCACTCCAACCAGCAGTAGGACCACAGATATGATGGACTACAGAAATGTAGGCCTGACCAGATGGATGAGTGGTGTGACTGCGGAGCAAAAAGAAGGCCAGAGTTCTATAGTAAGTATAAACTTTTTTTCTCATTTTTAGTCATATAAAAGATAAAAATAAGCTATAGGTAGGTTGCATAACTGAAAACATTTACTAAAAAATATGTGTCTATAATGATGTTATAATAATGCAAAAAAAGCATAAACATATATTTATTCTGAACTGCATCTTTGTACAAATATATGGCATGTTATGTGATATGTTTGTGTTTTTCTGATAACATAATTGTCTTTATAAATAAAAATGCATTATACATATGAGTAAAATAATCTGCATTTATTTCTTGTAACTCACAGATGTATATCTGCATGAATACACTTGCAACAAGTTTTTGTTTATATAAATGTATGCATTTATAAAGAAAGCAACAACAAAAATATTTGCATTGCCACATCATTTCATTTAGCATTGCACTACATTAAAGTACATGCAGTCAGATTTTGTAAATAAAGGATTTTTTTGTACAGGTCTGAAAAAATGTTTATTAGTACAGTAATTGTTTAAGACAGATATTTCTTCCACATTGCTAACTGCACATACAAGATGGCTCATTTCAGTCAGGTACCACACACTACTCAGAGTGGAGGTTGGGGGAGGGGTGGGAGTGGCAGTGTAAAGTGAATGACCTCTACATACTTTAGTAAGAAGTAACCAGTTCCATTACTTCTGTATAAATGTGCAAACCACCTCCTTTTATGCTTAGAGCTATTAGGTGAAAAATTATCAAGCTACCTAGCTTCCGTTTATTTTCTCCTGTCTCTGCCTACCCCCTGCCCCTCCCCTTTCTACTCTCCAATCCCATCTCCTCTCCAAAGCTATAAATACACCTGTATGGCTTCGCCAAACTCTCTTCCCCTTAGTTCACCCTGGCTGCTCTGGAGACTTGTAATAGTGTAAGTTAAATGCTGCAAACAACTCTTGTTATTGAACTGTGTTTAACATATGTCTTCCTAGATTTAAATGCTTCGCACATATAGCCAGTTATTTTTCTGTTACTGTCTACAACTCCTGGTACTGCACTGTGTTTTACTATGGTATGACCTAAACGGTTTTCCAGTATTTTAGGCTTGAGAGCGGGTATGTTGTTTTTCTGCTCGCACCCTTTCTAGCCTTTACTGCCTAGCTGATAGAAATGGTTTAAAAGCTTGTATGTCCTAACCATAAGGCTTGAGAGCGAGTATGTGTGTGAAGTGTTTTGCATTTTGAGTAAGTCTTTAATTGATTTTGCATTTTCTGCTGATAGAAATGTATTAAAGCTTGTATGCTCTCATTATCATTGTTTGTAAAAGCAGGTATGCGAGTAGTGAGGAATGATGGTGATGTTTGTTTTGCACCTGGTGTGCTGGTGTAGCGTGATAAATAATAGTTAATAAAACTACATCTTAGCCTGTATGTTTGTATTTAAAGCAGTTGTATTGGCTTGCTTTAAGGGGTACTTAGCCATCCCTAGCAAACTCTCTCCCTGACTCACTGAGAAAAGTTTGTGTTCTTTCTAAACGATAGATGCATGTTCCTCTATTATTCTACTACAGTAAATGGAATTTTTGAGAGACCGTGTATATCAATCCAAAAGATATCTCAGAGTGTTATAAAACTGGTGTGGTGTTGTTGTTGTACTTGGCCCCCATCTATAGCACCTGGTGTTTTTTTCCCAGTGCTCTACCTACTTAAGCCCTCCTCCATTATTCTTACCAACTATATGGGGTGGGGATATCTCATCTGCTTCTGCTTCCTCGCCTCAGCCACTTTCCCTAGCCTTTTGATAACACATTTAACACAGACTCTACAGGTTTTAGTGTCCTTATTCTTACGAGCAGCAGTTAGCGTGTTTTTTTTTTCACAAATCCTCTTACCTTTCTGAAATATAGATGTATTTGTGTTATCCTGCACTGATTACTCAGCATTATTGACACATGGCTGAATGATTTACATGTTTGTTGTAATCTTTGGGTATTGTATTAGCTTTTTTTACAGTTTTTGTTGCTCTATATTTTTCTTAGCTCTTCTGCCTAGTGACAGCTCTTCAAGATTTCTCAACATTGTTAATCTCAAAGCAAGTTCTGCCCTACCTTTAGTAACTCCTCTTTCCTGATTCTCTCACTAACTAGCCTAGACAGTAACCCCTAACCCTGGTAGTTACCTGCTGAGTACTAGGTGGCTCCTCTACCTACTCATGCTTATATCCTTGCTAACTTTTTTTTTATACCTAAGTCCATAATTACTCTATCCCTTCTTCTTTCTTAGCCCTAAGACCTTACTTGTACTTTTACCTCTCCACATTACATACACTTCTCTATACACTCCTCTTTTCTCCAACCATCCCTTCTATCTCCTATAGAATCTATTCCTATTTTACCATTCTGCTTTAAATAAATTTACTACCCCTCTATTCCATTCCACACTCTTATTTCTACACACTCTTACTACACTCACTTTCACACCCATGTTAATTCCACCTAGCTATCATCTATCTAAATACCACAGGCAACATCACCCTACTAGATGGAGACATCCACCCCAACCCTGGGCCTAACTCACCACCCTCACCTAAACCACTCTCCTAAACCTCAATAAATAATAACTTATAGGACACCTTAATATCCAAAGCATAAATAAGAAAATACCCTTCATCCATGCCCTTTTAGAAACCCACTCATTTGACATTCTGCTCCTCTCAGAGAAACCTGGCTAAACACAGGCACTAAAGACACAGAGATTATACCAAGGTTATAACATAGTAAGACATGACCGCTTTTTCAAAATCAACTAAACATCACTACTCAACCAGCATACCCAAACCAAAATAGCAAACAGAAGCCATCATTATTAAACTACAACTTAACACAAAAATCTATTTACATTATTTGTTTGTATCTTCCCCAGGTAATAACATCCCAATATTAGAAGATTTTCTAAGTTGGGTCTCTATAGACTGGAACACTATTAATGATAAGTAATAAAGAGAGTATACTAGACTGGATACTCACAAATAAAGTTAACAAACAATATAAAGTAGGTACCTTGCCAGATGACATCAGCGACCACTTCTAACCTACACATTACTATTAAAATCAGAATATGTCAACCTCCTAATACAAGACTAATTCGATCTCTCAAGCATTTTAACATAGACCTCTTTAAAGCTGATCTGAGAGCATGTAAATGGAATTGTTTAAAATCTCTTCCTCTGGAGGAAGCAGTATTATTGTTAATAACTACATTCTTATCCATACTCAATGCACATGCAGAATTAAGACCAAACCTGCCCCATGGCTGACCTCAAACACTAAAGAACTCATGCATGCTAGAAACAAAGCATGGACAAAATGGAGAAAACCTGATTTAGTTAATTTCCGCAGCTTAGAAATCTTGCAAAAATCCAAACAGTTCTGGTCCTCAGTTCAACTCTTTTTTTTCAATCCTTAGCCAAACAAATGAATATAAACTCATTCACAAACTAAAACCCTGTACACCTTCTGCTGACAAGCTAAGCTGCCAAAGAAATTGCATATCCTATATCCTTACTATCACAACAGAACACTCCAAGAGGAACCATCCCTGATATCTGGAAAGTATCCTATATTATCCCACTGCATAAAGGTGGAAAACCTTGACCTTCCAACTTTAGACCAATTTGCCCTTCTCTCAAATGTATTCATCAACAACTCTCTTCACAGCATAATAGTAAATTTGTAGATACTATCAACAAAAATCCAAAGCTTTCGACATGGTCAACCACTCACTCTTAATTCACATTCTTAAATCTCTCTCTTGTGATAAACTGGCCACTAGCTGGTTTTATCTTAGCAACAGACAACAGTAATTTGGGAAAACCACATCATCATCTCTTGCCTATATCCATTGGAGTTCCCCAGGGCTCCATTCTGGGTCCTGCTGTTCTCTTCAAACTGCTATCCCACAAGCTACCTGCATACAATATGCAGATGATTCTACCCTAATCTGCACAGAGTGACATTACTTTGACTACATCCCTGCTCTCTATCAAACACAGAAATTAAACTTTTCTACCTAAACCACTGGCTTTGTTAAAACTATCCTTCCTCTGGATGGTCAAAATGGACATGTATCCAGCCAGACTAGCCCGGTCAACAAATGTAAAATAAAATAAATAAAATAAATAAATAATTTAATCAGCTAAAGAACTGAAAACTTCCTTGAATTGCTACACCCTTCTGTGAATGTATACCTTCTTCCTGAGCACAGTTCACAGACTGTCAACATGAAAACCATACCTTAAAAAAAAATAAACAGACGAGCACTCCTATAAAAATGTAACAATTTATTTATAACCTCCAATAAAGGGAAGATTGGCAGAGTATGAGAATTCAGATAGTAATAAATATTTAAACAAATGTATAGTAAGCAAGTACAGCAGTGAATGAAATGTCTTGCTTATTAGTACTTGTAATAGCAGTAATATTAAAGGAAAAATAGGTGAACTACAGGTAAACCTCAATTGCCTTATGTCTTCTCTTTCTAGCTGACAAGGAAATAAATTACAACAGGCATTAACAGGCAGAAGAACAGCTAGGTGGGTTGATACAGCTAGTAGGCAAAATAAAGTAGTAAATTAGTATTGTGTGTTTAGAATAATTTCATTAATATATATAAAATAATAATTTATAAAAGATGGTAACTGAAGTACTGCAGTGCATTCAGTACAGTAGTACAAATAAAAGAAAAAAATATATAAAAATATATAAGTGCAGTATTCTTTTTAACTGATTTCATTAATATATATATATATATATATATATATATATATATATATATATATAGATATACACAAATAATTTATAATGAATGGTAATTGAGGTATTTAGTACATTACTGCAAGCAAATGTAAATGATATGCCTGTATATAAATGCAATATTCTGTCATTAATTGATTTTATAGGATGTAAGCATTTACAAAGGGTACAATACAATACAAGGGTACACTACTGGAAAAAAATACACATCAGGAGCAAATATTTAAGTATATTAGGCTGCAAAATGTAAACCTCACCAAAACATGACAGCAGTACACCCTTTCTTCCGAAGTATGCATAAACACTTGCCATATAATGTGTATCCAAAGTATGTGTAACAACTTCATATCGTTATTCCCTTGTACATATAAGCACTTCCTATATAATGTGTATCCAAAGTATGTGTAACAACTTCATATCGTTCTTCCCTTGTACATATAAGCACTTCCTATATAATGTGTATCCAAAGTATGTGTAACAACTTCATATCATTCTTCCCTTGTACATATAAGCACTTCCTATATAATGTGTATCCAAAGTATGTGTAACAACTTCATATTGTTCTTCCCTTGTACATATAAGCACTTCCTATATAATGTGTATCCAAAGTATGTGTAACAACTTCATATCGTTCTTCCCTTGTACATATAAGCACTTCCTATATAAACTTCCTATATAATGTGTATCCAAAGTATGTGTAACAACTTCATATCATTCTTCCCTTGTACATATAAGCACTTCCTATATAATGTGTATCCAAAGTATGTGTAACAACTTCATATCGTTCTTCCCTTGTACATATAAGCACTTCCTATATAAGTAGTCTCATGTGTGTATAAGCTCTTCCTGTTTCACTTCAGTAAAGATTTATAAAATAATAATGTTTTAAAGTAAGAAACTGAATGTTGTATAACGTGGTACGTCAATTTATTGTGTATATGTTTTCTTTCATTTCTTCCCTCACCTTTTTCTGTTTTTCATAATTTAATTATACATTTGTTTCTCCTTTTTCGTTTCTCTGTCTCCCAGTTATGATGTTTTTTAACAGATCCAAGTTCCTCTAAAGCAGCCCAGGTGCATACTTTTTAGGTTAGTGAGCGTCAATCTTATGCTTGTCCAGGGACATCCTCACCAGGTCAGTGTGTTAGCACCAGTCCACTAGGCACCCCGGTATGTGGCAACCTGGCAGGCCTTACTAAACAGGGCTTTGAGACTTGGTTGAGGACACACTGGAGCAGGTCATGGACAGATGCATTCAGCCAGTAGAGGCCTCTTTTCAGAGTGTTCAAGATATGCTGTCCCAGTTGTCCATCCACTGTGCCTCCACAGGCCCCTACCCTATCAGCACTGAGGTCCTCCACTGCAACACCATTTAGCATCAGAAATGTCTGAGGCTCTGAGGAGAGGAAACACTTGCTGGTGCCACTACTCTACAACCCTGCTTCCTTTATCCTTTCTCCTGCATCCTCTTTCCTATTTTTATCCCATACTACTATCTTATATAAAAAATCTTGAAAAAGTAGGAGGTCTATCCCCCACTAAAAACGTAGCAGCCCTTCATTCCCACCTCCTCTATCACAACCCATGTGGTGTGTTCTTGCTGCGTCTCCCCCGTCTCCCGCTTTCCATCTTTTACAGTAAACAACAGGTTGTTCGTGTAAAAATGTTAATAAAAAAAGCTGTGCAGCCTACCACTTACCTTAATTCTTTCAAATGTGACTAAGCATGGTCACAGCTGTTCGCAGTATCAGAATAAGTTAGCGTATGGCTTCTACATAGTACTTTGTATGCACTTAATGTTTCACTTTTTGTGCTTTTGTCGTAGGTAGATGTGTTTTACAAAATATCTTCATTTTATTATTCGGTGGAAATAACCTACCCTTAGCTTATTTTCATATACATGTTGTGGCAGTCTTAATGAATAACTGCTATGTAGCTGAGAAGTCCTAGACTAGGAGTTCTGCTCATTGAGTTTATGATTGAATTTTTAGTTGCGTAATCATTATATACATTTTGTGTGTGTGTGTGTGTGTGTGTGTGTGTGTGTGTGTGTGTGTGTGTGTGTGTGTGTGTGTGTATTTGTGTGTGTGTGTGTGTGCGCGTGTGTGCGTGTGTATGTGTGTGCGTACGTGTATACAAATAAGTACATGTATAACGTTGCATGTTTGTTTAAGGTCCCAATGGGAATGCTCTTGCTCCCATCCCTCATAAATATATGGTATTTACTTCTTATTTTCCACTCATGTTACCTGACTGTACCTTATAAAGCATATGCTCCTTATCAAATTAACTACTCTGTATGTGTATAGTATCATCACTTTCACTAGATTGTACTGTTTGAATATGTCCTGAATTTTTGAATTTAATGTGTGTTGTTTTTACAATTGTACAATTTTATTTTATTTTTATTTATCATTCTATTGTTTGTACCTAGTTTGTTAGTTTCCTGGAGCTTTTCTCCCCAGGACTCCATTGAAAACGGGTTCTTTTGGCCCAATGGACCATCCTGGTAAACCAACTGCAAATAAATAAATAAATAAATAAATAAATAAATAAATAAATTGTGTATGTTTCTGATCTGAGTATGAAATGGCTGAATATCAGTACTCAACAACTGCTTTGTAAAACATGTGTGCTTAAGAACAATTTTGTACCTGGATTTGTTATTGTGTACATTAGCTGCTGTAGTTAGGGATAAACTATCAGTTCATATATTACTAACATAAATACACTTATAAACCCTATGACAGATATGAGATAGTTTTCCACAGATTTGAAATAATTTGTATTAATTTGTACATGCCTTCCATAGAAACTGAATATACTTTTTGCTGCTCAGAGAAAAAGGGTTTTGTTACTTCCCCTCTTAAAAGTGCAGTTGTTAATATACAGAAGCAATGGAAAATTTTGAGTTACTGGGATGCAGTAATAGCAGCGTCTGTCATGACTCATTTTTTTATCTTCCTGTTTCACAGAACACATTGTTGATTTAAGCCTTCCTATTAGTCAAGACTCAGGAAGTTTAAGGATTACAAACTGTCTGCCAGGGCAAGTTCTACGAATTTCAGAAATGAGTGGTTAGTTCTAATTTTCTTTTATGTGCCATAGAGTTTCATTCTTTTCTTAATGACTTTGTCGTATAATTGTCATACAACATGGGGTTACAGGTGTGTCGTAACCTTTTTACTGGTAATTGTTTTCACAAGAAATTAATGCATTCATCATATTCAGGCAATTAAGAAGAAGAATTTAAAGAAGATAAATAATTTCTCAAAAGTGATTTTTATTAATATACACATCTGCTGCCAAACTGTCTGTACTCTTGTTTGTGTTGTAATTTGAAAATCTGTACTCTATCCATAGCTGTGCCGTAACTTTTTTAAAAAATATGTACCAGAAGAAATTAAGCATCTCTATGTTTAGAATGCAGGATCACTGTAGGAGCAGCTTATGTCGTACACCTAAAAGTTTACATTTTTCTCATGGTGGAGATGGTCTGGTATTGCATTTACATTTGAAGCACTACATCTAAAAATCATGCATCTTGTCTTAATATGTACCCAAAAACTGTATAGTGAAATACTTCTTAAAGGATACCAAAATCTTTCAAGCCAAAAGTTCAACTCTTTTATACATTAGATGCTATATGATAAGTCATGTTCTGACCTTTCATTATTGATTGGTGCACTTTAAATATTTTTATTCATTTTAGCCATGTTAGTCTGCCGGACATGTCTGTTTACAGGGTAACCCTGGAATACTAGCTAGGCAAAGACACACAGTAGACAAATGGAGTTAGAATGACTCAAAGACTGTACTCTACAGTAAGCAGTTCAGAGCCTTAATCCATTCCATTAACTATCAGACAGGTATAAATTTAAACTAGTCTTTACTGAACTGAGGTCTGTTGTACTATCCGGGGTGATGCAAACTGCTATTTTTCTACTGTATTATAGGAGTGTATAACACATTTGTAGTACACGGAGTGCAGTGATTATGTTCTGATATTTGGAAAAACAAATCAGTTAAGTTGTACAATGGCATGAGACTCAATCCTCATAAATGTTAAGCACCCCCTGCTTAAGTTGTTAAGGTCAGGACTAGTGCTACACTGTAAAATCTGCCAATAGTGACCAGCAAAAGACAGAGGCAGAATAAAAGATTTGTTTCCACCTGCTGTCCATGCTGATAAGGTATCCCTTACTCTAACAAACTTAGAAAGTAGCTAGGTTAACAGGATGTGTTTGACTGCATAGTCTGTAAAGGATAAGAACTCTGAAACCCAAATGTACATCACTAGGCACTGATGTCAATTCTACATGATTTGTTTGAAAACCGTGGACTTTATGAGGAACAAACTAAGCAAGTGAGGCAAGAATCTGGACATTCTGCCAAAATATAGACAGTTTATAGGCATGGAAGGAGAATGTGAATGTAAGGGACTGAGTTACAGTGCCTTATATTATTTATTTATTTATTGACATTTGGTGACCGGGAAAGTCCTACTGGGTCAGGATCCCATTTTTAGTGGAGGCCTGGGGAGAAAAGTTCCAAAACTAATTATAGACATTAACAGATTTAACAGTTGTACCTATACAACACATACATTTCTAGACAAATATAGAGATGAGTAGATTTTACAGTTATACCTAAATAAACATACATTTCTACACCTATTACACTTCATCATGTGGGCATATAACAATTTATAGTAATTTGAAAACAGTTCATTCTAAAAATTCTAGTTTAGAGTTGTACATTACTAGCAGAGCAGACTAGGTTTACAATAAACATAAAACAGAGTAGTTTAGCTTTGTATGTTTAAAATGATAAAGTTTAAGTATGGGTAGTAAGACACTGGGAAGAAGGCATGAATGTATCAAAGATAGTGGTAGATGTATTGGTTATCATAAGATATGATGTAATGGTAGGGAGGTTATTGTCGTAGATATTCTATGAGGTATAGGGGGATATTATAGTAAGAGATTTGTCATGTTGAATGAAGGTGTGGTAGATAAGATAAGACGATGTAGTGGAAGTAGTTCAGGAAAGATGGAGGGAAGGAGAGAGAAAAAGATTTCCAGGAGATAGGATAGGAGAAACGTGAAGTGATGAGGGGTAATGAAGAAGCAGCAGGGGAGTGAAAGAGATAGTTAAGGGAAATAGATTAAGTGTGATAGACTTTGATTAAGGAGCAAGGTCAGATAATTGCTAATTACTAATTGGCTAAGTGCTTTACAACTTTGAAAGCTGACAAAGCACTCAGCACTCTTTTTTTTCTTTTTACACTAATTAGTAGTACATGGAGCAGATAAAGCCCCATGCAGTACAAAGAATTACGATCAGGTCTTCGATCATAGCCTTTAATCATGTGTTCTCAAAATGGATGCCAAGATTCACCTCTTTATCTTTGCTCTCAAGATGCATTCCTTGGCGTCCATGTCTCGAACACATTATAAATGGACTATAGCAGCAACCTGATCATAATTCACTATTTTAAACTTATCTTATCTTTATATACGGAGGACTGCAAAGCTGATCATGAAAATAGATTTAACATTCCTTCATTACTTACAGATTTGTTTGCCTATTTTTGTTGACAAAGTGGGATTCACTAAGAAACTATAAAGGTTCATACGTATATACTAGGCTAATGATCAACAGGGTCTTCATAAGCCTAACCAGGCAACCCAACCCAGTTGTGCCCCTCTTTATCACTGGTGCTTAATAGGAGGAGGTTGTTAGGAAGTTTCTAGAGGTTATGTGGGAGATATGTTAGTTTGGGCATTACTATCTGCCTATATCTACTAGAGACCTGGGAACCAGACCTGGGATCAATTTTCAACTTCCCATTCACTGGTCAAGGTTACGCTTAAGTAGGGATAGGGATGAACTCTGCTTCATATAGATGGGGAGCCCATTCCAGAGTATGGCTGTTTTTGGTAAAGCAGAAGAAGTTAGCTACAAAAATACAATACAGATAAACAAAAAATAAATTATGATAAAGTAATGACACACAGAAAAAAACAGGAATATTCAAGTATGTAATTACATAGCCACATCCCTGCTAATGAGTATATGATATGTACAAGTGACTGAAGTTAAGGATAACTTTTATTGTATTATCATACAACAGATCCTTTCTTTTGTTCTGTATTTTAATAACTTGTGTTTATTGAATTTACTGTACTAATCCTTGTGAAGCTTTTCTCCCCAGGCCTCTGCTGAAAATGAGTTTCTTGCCCAGTTGGACTCTCCTGGTAAACAAATGTAAAATAAATATCTAACTAACTAACTAATAGGTTCACCTACTTACTTTGTTCATTTCTGACAATTTTTTAATAAATTCTAGTATGTGATCTTATGAAACTTAATTATGACTGCAATGTACACACATTATGTGCAATGTTTTCTGGTGCGGGAATGTCAGCACTCTTCTCAACATATATTAATAAGCATACATCAATGCTGGAAGTATGCTTAAAGATGGTAATTTAGTACTCAGAAGTATTGCTATAGTATAGTTTGGTAAGTAAAATAAGTAGGATTTTCCAATGGAAAATGTATTGAGTTTGAATTAGTATGGTTACAAGTGAAAGGCATAATTTAATGAACAAATTGCAATATGCACACACAGATAGTAGTTAAACACTGTTCTGAAATACCTGATGGGGTTGTTTAAAACAGCATATGTGAGGTTATTAAAGGCACTTTAGTAACGTAAAGTTCTGATGTAATATGCTTGTTTCATAGTTAGTGACATTAATATTGACTTGTGCAATATGTATTACTACACACAATGTCTGGGAAACTTGCTTTTCTGAATATAACTGTGACATTTTACTTTGCATTTTACAGTGCTGTGGAAATAACATACAGTATTTTAAAATGATTCTGGGAAACACTTGTCAGTGTAGTTGTTTCCTGAGTGGAGCTGTGATATTTCCGTGTACTCTCTCATGATGGTGAAAAGGGGTACAGTATTTAACAAATACTGTGGAAACCACAATTTGACATTGTACAATTGATTATTCATGAAGCAAATTTTCTTTGTTAGGTTACTGCCTTCACTGTACCTAAAACTGCATGAAAAAGGAGTTTATTTGTGACTAATGTGATCAGTGTTCATTTTATAAAGAAGTCCTGGCAATAACGGTCTGTTATTTCAGAATGCTCTTAAAATTTCTTGAAAAGTATTCCATTTGTTCAATGTGTGATCAAGAAAGCATGCTGAGACGATCAGGTTATGCCTTTAAAAGTTGCATTTTAAAGGGCTGTTGGTAGCATACACCTTTGCATAATGTGTGTTGGTAGCATACTCCTTTGCATAATGTGTGTTGGTAGCATACTCCTTTGCATAATGTGTGTTGGTAACATACTTCTTTGCATACTGTGTGTTGGTAGTATACCCCTTTGCATAAAGTGTATGGTCATGTGAGATGTTAGTACAAATGTGAATATGATCCATGCTAAATATATATTGAATAGCACCATTCATTCTAAACAATAAAATAACTGTCAGAGTAAAGAAAATGCTTTACTAAGCTAGTACAAGCATGCCATCAAAAGAAGAGGCCCCACATGCATGACTTGTACAGAAGCAAAAGGGATGCATCATCTTCCAATTTAATTTCTCCAATTATTTTGGGTTTCTAGTAGCTTGACAGGAATGGACCCCATTCCTAAATATGATTAAAGTTCATGAAATTAGTATTGTTTCAGTCTTTGATATTAGCCAAAAGTGCTTTTTGTAGTACCCTCAGTGTCCCTAGAATTTACTCGGTTTAATTTCTCCAAGTGTTTTGGGTTTCTAATATTATGATGGGAATGGACACCATATCTAAGTCAAAGTATGATTAAGATTCATGAAATTAGTATTGCTTCAATCTTTGATGCCAACCAAAAGTGATCTTTGCAGCATCCGCAACGCGCCCAGAATTTACTCCTTCTGCAATTCATATAGTTACATGTATTGGTAGCATATATAAACAAAACTGTTTGGGAGGCTGCCATAGTGGTTAAGGTGTTAACCGGACAGACACAAGGTACAGGGATTGATTCTCACCTTTGAAGGGATTTTGGCTAGGCTCAAAATGGCCTGCAAGGGTGCTAGCCTAGTCCTTTATTTATTTTTTTATTTATTTTTATTTATTTATTTTACATTTGTTAACCGGTGGTGTCTGACTATGCCGAAAAGGCCCTTTTTCAGCAGAGGCCTGGGGAGAAAAGCTCCACAAAAAAAAATTACAGACACATTTAGTTATTTAGACATGAAAAGTATACACACAAATTACAGGAGACATGTTTTTACAGTGGTATGCGGCACATAAACAGTTACAGTGGAGAGAACAAAGAAAAAATATTAATTTAACAAATAAAGGTAATTAATAGATTTGTGGTGTACAGCTGAAATTTGGAACATAGGTAGAATACATACATAGTACACAGGTACAGTACATACATTGCAGATTAGCCAGTGTTTGTGAGTAAGATTGAAAACTATTATCAAGTGCTCTAGATTTTGTATGTATGTGTTATCCGCTTTCACTAGCCTCGGGAGAAATCATGGCACTGCCAACTTTCCTTGAGATGTTGCCTGATGAGGTGTTTAAAGGAGGCTTTGGATGATGTGTTTTGAATGCTTGTAGGGACAGAGTTCCATTTTTTAGCCACTGAACTACTATATAGTGCATCTCCAAAGCTATTGTAGGTGTTGGTGACTTCTAGTAGTAGTTTGCTTGATGATCTAAGAGGCCTTTTGGCTGAGTGATTGTTGTACTAGGTTTTTGAGGGCAGGACACTTATTGGGGGAGATAATGGATAGAATGACAGAGGCAGAGCTGATTGTAGGTTAGGAGGTTGGGCAGTTCTAGCCAGTGGAGCTGTCTCAAAGCAGTACAGTGATGAGTTCTATATGAGCAATTTGCAGCAAAGCGGGCAATTCTGTTATAGCAGGCTTCCATTTTGCTTAGTTCAGTTTTATTGAGATTAGTCAGAATGGGCGATGCATAGAGTAGGGTGGATAGAAGTTGGGAGCGAGAAATGGCTGATCTTGTGTTGTTGGTAAGAAATGGTCTGATACGGTAGAGCGACCCCAGTTTGGCATGTACTATTTTAATAGTTAAGTTGAGATAACTATCAAATTTTAGGTAGGAGTCTATGGTTATTCCCAATAGCTTAGCCTTTGCCACTGGAGCAGTTGGAGTAGCATTAGTGGAGTAGATAGTGAACTGACTGTTAGTGTTTTTGTTAGAACTGGTTATAATCATAAGCTGAGTTTTCTTTGGATTGGGGATAAGTTGGGCTTTGGTAAGGTAGTTTTCAACATCAGAGAATGCTAGTTAAGTTGTTTGCAGGAGGGTGGGAATGTTTTGTGTAGCACAGATTAAGGTAGTGTCATCTGCATACTGAATTATAGATGCATGCTGTGTGGAGGTATGGAGATAATTTGTGAAGACTGTGAATAGTAATGGTCCTAAGATAGAACCATGTGGGACTCCTATAGTTATAGGCAGCTGAGGAGAGAGAGAATTTTCCCATTTCACAGCTTGGTACCTGTCAGTTAAGTAGCTTTGGAACCAGGTAAGAGTGGAATTTGATAGATGATATTGGTTTAGTTTGTTTAGCAGGATTTGGTGTGAAACTGTGTCAAATGCTTTGGACATATCCAAAAACAGAGTTGACACTTGTAGACCTTCTTTTTTGAGATGGTTTACTGTGTCTGTGAAGCAGAGGAGGGCTGTAGTGGTACTATGGGCAGGTCTGAAACCATGCTGCGTAGGTGACACTATGTTGCTGTGTAGGAGATAGTTTAGCATCTGGGTATGGATGCATTTTTCTAGGATTTTGGCCAGGGGGGAGAGTAAAGCAATGGGTCTGTAGTTATTAAGTTCAGCGGAGGTCCCGCCTTTATGTATGGGTGTAACATAGGATATTTTCCAGAGTTTGGGCACATAGTTTTCAACAATTGATCTGTTTATGAGAGTGGAGACTGGGATAGCAATAGCATCTGCTGTGAGTTTCAAGAAATAGCTGGGGAGTAGGTTGGCTGCTGTTGATGAGGTTTTTAGTTTGGAGAGCATGCTTTTGATTGAAGTGGTGGAAACTGTTTTGAGGGTAAAGCTTGTATTAGTGTTAAACGCTGAGAATCACGGAGCTCCAATAAGTGCTCTACCTCCTAGGACAACAAATGGATGTTTGCCAGCACCAATAAGTATTTTCAAAATAACCAGTACCAATAAATATATAAAAAATTTTTGCCAGCACCAAAGATCGTTTTCAAAAATAACCAGCACCAGTGAATATATTTGAAAATGTTTAAATGGCCAGCACCAATAATTGTTTTTATAAATAAACGATGTCCAAGAGTGTATTCACCCTAACCACTCGTTGTGCACTCCTGTATAGAATTGCCAACTACTTCAATTCTGTCAATAAACAACTCCTTCCACTAGTTGCACCAAACTTTTCCATTCAACTCTCAGTCAACATCTATTTGCGTTAGCAACTGAAATGCTCAGATGTTAATTCCAGCTTACCGCTCCAATATACTGTGATGCAAAACAATTGTATCTCTCCACGCAAGCTGCTACCAGCTGTATCGCCTTCAGAACTTCACGTTGTTATACAAGGACTTCTGACAATGATAGACAGCACAAAACCCTTTATTGTTTTTACACGATACTCTCCATAAAATGCTTGTACCTCCTGAACCAGAGGTTTAACCACTATGCACACAGCGTACGATAAAAAGTAAAAAATAAAACTGATTAAGCGTATACTGTGTGTAAACACATCCAAACAAGATACGCTAATCAAATGATTGACCATAAAGCATGACCTGGAATGCTGAAATATTGACAATAATCCTGGTACATTTCGGTTAAGCGCTTTCACTCAATAAAACTTGTATACGCTTAATCAGTTTTATTTTTTACTTTTTATTGTACGCTGTGTGCATAGTGGTTGAACCTCTGGTTCAGGAGGTACAAGCATTTTATGGAGAGTATCGTGTAAAAACAATAAAGGGTTTGTGCTGTCTATCGTTGTCCGAAGTCCTTGTATAACAACGTGAAGTTCTGAAGGCGATACAGCTGGTGGCAGCTTGCATGGAGAGATACAATTCTTTTGCATCACAGTATATTGGAGCGGTAAGCTGGAATTAACATCTGAGCATTTCAGTTGCTAACGCAAATAGATGTTGACTGAGAGTTGAATGGAAAAGTTTGGTGCAACTAGTGGAAGGAGTTGTTTATTGACAGAATTGAAGTAGTTGGCAATTCTATACAGGAGTGCACAATGAGTGGTTAGGGTGAATACACTCTTGGACATCGTTTATTTATAAAAACAATTATTGGTGCTGGCCATTTAAACATTTTCAAATATATTCACTGGTGCTGGTTATTTTTGAAAACGATCTTTGGTGCTGGCAAAATTTTTTTATATATTTATTGGTACTGGTTATTTTGTAAATACTTATTGGTGCTGTCAAACATCCATTTGTTGTCCTAGGAGGTAGAGCACTTATTGGAGCTCCGTGATTCTCAGCGTTTGGTTTGGTTTTTGTACTTTTATTTAATAGTTGTATTAGTGTTATTTATATTGGGGGGGATAGTGAGGAAGGAAGTGTCCTGTGATACTAAGGATAGAATTGAGTTCACAAAGTGGGCGTTGAATTGTGTTTCAATGGGAACTTTAGTGTCAGGGGTGGTTGGTTTGGGGGTAGCCTTTTGGGTGGATTTTAGTAGCTGGTTTACATTTTTCCCAAATTGTTGTGGGTTGTGCTGGTATTTAGTTTGTAATGTTGTGTAGTAGGATTTTTTTGTCCAGCCTAATGCATTTTTTTGCATGGTTGCGCAGTTCTTGGTACTTAGTTAGGCTTTGTGTTTCTTTGTTTTTTTGATAGTAAAGCCAGGCAGTGTCTCTGGACTTGAGGATTTGTTTGGTTTCTTTACTGAGCCAGGGGTCTGTAGAGGTTCTAACCTTGATTTTTCACAATGGAGTGACAGTGTCTAGGTGTTGTAGAAATGTTTTGTTGAAATATGCTACAGCCTGGTCAAGTGGGAGGGTTTTTTGGGGGGTCCAGTCACAGTTACAGAGTAAAGTGTTGAGGACCTCAGGAGAGAATTTTTTTGTGTTTCTAGTGGATATATAGTTAGTGGTTTTGCATATGCTTGTTCTACTATGTATAAAGTATATTATGTTGTGGTCACTTAAGGTGTCTGGGAGACTGCAAGTGTGAGGGTACAATGTGGGGTTGTTAGTTAGGACCCAGTCAAGGATGGATTCCCTTTTAGATTTTTTATCACATCTAGTTGGAATTTGGACTAGCTGCTGGTAGCCATGGAGATTTATTAGATTACTTGGTGGTTCTGATATACCGGTGAACCAATCTAGGTTGAAGTCCCCCAGAATAAGGGTTTCCTGTGAGTATGTGGAAGTACACCAGGATAAGAAGTCTTCAAGGCTAGCAGGTGTATTATCAGGTGGAATATAGATCACAATTGTAGTGATGACCTTGGGGGAGGGGTAGGAATTTGGTAACTGACGGACGGTTAAGTTTGACTTGTACAGTAAGGCAGTTCCACCCCCTTTACGAAGTGGTCTGTCTTGTCTAATGATATTGTAGCCGGTAGGGAGAACTGAGTTAGCTATGTTTTTATTTAGCCAGCTTTCTGTTAAAGCAACTATGTCTGGGGAGTTGTGTGCTATTGTGGCCTGGAGTTCAGGTATTTTATTTTTGATACTTCTAATATTAATATTTAGCATTAAAAGATGGCTGGTTTTGCTGCTGTTGTTGATTTGCCCCGGGATGAAGAAAGTGGGGATGTTATGTTCTGACATTTGTGTTGGAGCAGTTTGAGTTGGACAGGATGGATTTGGGCCTGGGTTGGGGTGGGTATCCCCACTTATGGTGAGCCTGGAGTTAAAATGGTTATACAGATGTTGGAGTTTGGTGAGGAGTGTGAGAAAGTATTGTGTTTTTTTGGAGTAGGAATGAGAGCATATGTGTTTAGTCCTGAATTGGTCCGTTATGTAGTTCTTGAATAACTGTGGGCAGATATTATTATAATGTGTAGTGTCTGTATACAAGAGTGCATAATGCAGTGTTGTGCTACTAAGTTTAGGGATATTGCTAGAGTGATAACTTGTGGTGTTGTAAAGAATTATGAGAAGATAGACTAGACTTAGTTGCGTGATAGTCATGGTTATAAAGTTTAAGTTGTTTCTAGGTGGGGGGTCTGAATAGGAATCATATGGTTGCACTATATGTGGATGGGGAAGTAGTGTGGGTGATGTAAAAAATGCCTAGTGGGAATGAGAGAGATTGGGAGTATTTTGTGTGGAGCAAGTTGGTGTGGTATAATGTGATATGGCTTGAGGAACTGTGATTGGTGGAGGTGATGTGAGGGTGAGCTGTGGTGTGTGGCTGTGATTACTATAAATGTAGAGGTAGTGGGGGTGGGAGGGAATAGGGGGCAGGGTAGGGGAGCGGAGAGAGCCCAAGCGTTAGCGAGGGCGAATGGAGCAGGGCAGAGCCAACCAAGACAAAAGAAAAAGTAAGTACTACTTTACAAATCTGAGCACTTTTAAAACAAATTCCTGAGGTCTAATGGCTTACCGGCAAGAATAATGTAATTGCTGAGGAGCACTTGTGTCCTGGTGGGAGACTAGAAATTTAAAGTTGGCTCCATGCTCAGCAGGATTCCAATATAGACTTTGTATTGGGGGAGGGAGATAGCACAAGGGGTGTAAACCAGGTGGAATGCAAAGAAACCAGAGTGGCAATCAGTGGAAATCAGTGAAGGTCTCAGAGGGGGTAAGTAATAATTCAAACTACCTGTAAAGTGAAGGAGAGAAGAGACAGCAAAGTTTATTAAGGTTGGGAGTGTGTCTTCACATTGACTTGCTGATTAGTAACCAGTTTGTGCACAGATTAGAGTAGGAAGATACATTAGCAATGAAGGGGAATGTATAGAGATGCAAATAAACAGGTGGGCCTCCAAGTGATACAAACTAAGGCAGAAAGCACTGAGAGGGCTGCTTGATGGTTAATTTAGTCACAGAGATGTGAATTAAATGTATACTGTCTATTGGACAGTTAGGATTACTGTACTAGCGGGGGGGGGGGGGGGCAGGGCACAAGGCTACAACAATCAGTTTTATTAGCAAGCTGAGAACTACTAAGAAATACTGCTAATGTAATAGCTTCACTCTCATAAAACATACAAGTAGAATGCCTGGGTGGACTGACCCTGCACTTGAGGCTCAAAATGTATATCCTTGTTTAGTTTGCAGTACTGATTCCTTCTTATACTGTACAGGTGGAGTGGTAGCCGCAGACTGCAGATTTGCTTGAGTGTGCTCCTAGCACAAGATGTCTTGTACGCTATCCCCCTTTACTATGAACTGATTCTTTTTTATAAGACCCATTGCTCCTGCTACTATTGGAACTGTCTGGGTATCCTTCTTCCACATTGCCCGCAATTCTGCCTGCAAATTCTGGCATTTTAAGACTTTGTGTTTCACTGTACATAAGACATTATAATTACTGGGTGTAGCAATTTCAATGATCAATGCTACTTTTGTTTTCTTTTAATGGACTACTATGTCTAGTTTTCTCATATCTGTTTTTTTGAACTGCTGGTAATGGGTGATCTCATGTGATATAAACATCATCATTTTGTATAATGCTTTGTGGCTCATGGTTTCAATTCTTTTCAGCTACTTCATTAATGTAAAGTTTGGACAATCCCTGATGAAACAGTCTTGCCACATTATTATGCCTTTGAGTACACAGGCCCTCTGCCATTAGTGCATTATGCCCAGCAACAAGATGAGTGACTGTTTCTAGTTCTGTTTTCAGAACCTGCATTTTTCTCTTTCTCCCACATGTTCAATGAACTTTGTAAACCAACATGTATGTAGTCCACTATCCTGGGCCACCGATATTAACCTTTCATCTTTTGGTCTAAATTCACTTCACCTTAACCATTCCTGCTTCAGATCCTCACTGACATGAGGTTGTTCCAGGATTATTCTGTACTTGCAACTAGATGTTTGCCTTTTCCACATTTCTTGCCTTCTCATCTGATCCTTTTCCTTATAGTCTTTATTCTGTTTTCTGGCACATTCAGCTGCTGCCTGATTTTTATCTGCTTGTGGTTTGACTTACATTCCTGCTTGAAACCGACATGCTTCTGTTAAACTAATGAGGAAAGCCATCTTAGACTTGTTCTGCTAACGTTTTAAAACTTCCACTATATTTGGATCTTGTGAGGTCAGCAGTTATGTATGCAATCCTATGAATCCAGATCTATACATGTAATACAATTTAAGGAGGCTTATACTTCCTTCAGAATGGGGAATATATAATCTTGGTATATGCTGATTTTTATAAATCATTTGTTAGGGGTGACGGAATTTTCTTGTTTTTCTTTCCAACTGATCCAATAACTTTTGGGGCCAGTTAATCACCCTAAAACTGTAAGTTAGAACAGGAAGACCATTATAGCTTATAATTTGTATCTAGATGTCAGGGCTGATTTCAGTATTAATTTTAGTCTTCTAAAATATTCCTTACTAAGTATGATCCTTCATCAATTCCCAAATATTTATAGACCCCTTCCCACTCAAGTTCCTTTATATCACATTCCTCTCCCAGACTGATATTATCTTGGTGCTGCAGCTTTCCTGCTTTAAAGATTGATTTTGCACATTTAGCAAGACCAAATTGCATTCTTATGCCATCTGAAAAAGTTCTGACCACTTGCAGTTGTACTTTCAGTTCCTCATCTGATGAACTATACAGTTTGAAATCATCGACAAAAACAGATGATATGTCTTTACACATTGTTGATTTCTGGGAGGCAAATTGTAACCATGACCTAATCTGTTAAGTAGACAGGTTATTGGGTTAAAGGGCAAGACAAAAGAGCAGCAGTGACAAACAATCACCCTGGAATATAACCCTTTGAATTTTTAACCCTGGGATAATAATTTGTCCTTTATCATGGCGTAGCTGCAAAGTGGTTTACCACTGTTTCATAGTCACTGTAATATAATCAATTAACGTAGGGTATATCTTATATATTTGTAAGCACTCCTTCACCATAGAATTTGGAATGCTGACAAATGCTTTTTTGTGGTCTGTCCATGCCATACTTAGATTCTTCTCCATTTTGCAATTCTCTATTATGACTTTATTTAACAACAAATTATTCTTTGTTCCATTTTGCTTTCTTTTGTTACCCTTTTATTCTATTGTCAAGATTGAGCTTTCTTCTAAATGACTATAAACCTTGTTGGTATTAATTCCAGTGTATAGTTTATACATTGTCGGAAGACAAGTTATTGATTTATAGTTTTTAAGATATCTTGCAGGTACACTCTTAAGGAGTTTCATTTTTTCCCTGTGTTAATCAGGTTGGTGTCTTTTCAGGGTGCGCATATAAATAGTTCTTACTCAGGGTTAAATCTTTGTGTAAAAATGTTAATACTCTTACCCAGAAGTTTGGTACTGCATCTGGAGCTTACTTTTGTTTTAATTTCTCTGACTGTTACTTCATCCCATTTCATATCCTGCACATTTGAACTTCTTATTCTTTCTTTTACTTCTTCTATCCCTTTAGCATCTTTGTTATGTTCCACAGGATCTTCATAGATATTTTTCCAATATGTGCCCATTTCTTATTTTTTGGTGCCGTTTCTGTTCCTTTTGTGGTATTTCCCAATTCTCTATAAAACTTTTTTGAGTCATCAGTGAAGTGCCTGTTTTGCAGTTCTCCTTTATATTTAACTGGATATCTTCTAAGTTTTTCTGCCTGTGCTAATATCTTTAGTTTATTGTTTGCAGTAGTGTAGGATAGATCCTGTTCTGTTCTGATACTGCATTTGGCTTTTATCACATCTATATTTCTAAGTGTTTTTGTTGATCTGTTCCCTCTTCTGTAACAGTGACACTTCTTGTCTTAATTGCGTTATAGTTTTCTCTAGTCGATGTTTTCACAACGGCATTTGATTCTTTCCTTACTGGCCTGTCTTTTGTGATAAGACTTTATGTGTTATTAATTTAGCTGTACAGTAATATATTCTATTTACTTCTGTTATATCACATGAATTTGTGTGAACAGTTTTGAGGCCTGTCTTTTGTGATAAGACTTTATGTGTTATTAATTTAGCTGCACAGTAATATATTCTATTTGCTTCTGTTATATCACATGAATTTGTGTGAACAGTTTTGAGGCCTGTCTTTTGTGATAAGACTTTATGTGTTATTAATTTAGCTGCACAGTAATATATTCTATTTACTTCTGTTATATCACATGAATTTGTGTGAACAGTTTTGAGGCCTGTCTTTTGTGATAAGACTTTATGTGTTATTAATTTAGCTGCACAGTAATATATTCTATTTACTTCTGTTATATCACATGAATTTGTGTGAACAGTTTTGAGGCCTGTCTTTTGTGATAAGACTTTATGTGTTAGTAATTTAGCTGTACAGTAATATATTCTATTTACTTCTGTTATATCACATGAATTTGTGTGAACAGTTTTGATTACTGGGTTCATTTGTTTTACCAAACTTCTAACATTTTGAGTCTTATTGACTTTCTGTAATCTATTTCTTTTATTGGTCTTAAGATGTCTATCCATCTCTATTAAATCAAGAAACGCTTCCCTTAGACAGTTTTCTTCTAAACTAAGAGCAAATACTTTGTTTTCTGTTTGCTGCAGGCATTCTAGAGAAAGTTCCAGAACATCTTCCCTTGACATATTCTCCAGTTTCATCCTGTGTCATCCATAGTTCTTTCATATGGGAACTCACTGGCTCTTCACTCCACAACATTGACTGCATCAGAGTTGGCACAGTTTCCTGTTCCTTCCTTTGGTGTGCAACTCCAGCTGAACTTTTGTGCTGGTTTCCTACTGAAGGCTCCAGAGTATCTTCATATGGCATCTGATTCAATGCTTCCTGCTCCACTGATTTCTTCTTAATTTGGGAACTTATTGTTCTGTCATACTGTAATGTTAGCAGAATTAGATTTTTCTACACAAATCCTTCACTTTAGAGGTAATCCATAGCTTCAATTTCTATTTCTTTATCTTCTACATTACTAATCCTCTTTTCTGCTTTCCCCTTTGTTTTCTTATTTTTTGTATTGCAAAATGTTCCATCTCCAGATGACTTTGTATTTCTCTTCAAATATCTTTGGTGCTGCCTTTTTGTATTGATTAATTTTGCTTTCTTCTTTCCATAAATATTGTACCACATTAAATCTCTCTTTCCCATGTCCATATTTCTTCTTCAGATCTTTCCCACTCCAACTGTCTCTCCTTACTTGGGGACTCATTGTTCCATCATGCTGTTTCATACCCCTAGGTTAGACTTTCTAAAGTAAATCCTTCACTTCTCAGGTATTCCATAGCTTCAGCTTCTGTTTATTTAACTTCTAGTTTACTAATCTTCTGTTCTGTGTTCCCCTTTGTAATCTTATCTTTTGTATTGTGTAATTTTCCATATCTAGGTTCCTTTGCCTGTATTTCTCTTCAAATATCTGCGTGGATGCTTTTTTTTGCATTGATTAGTTTGGTTTTCTCCTTTGTATAAATATTGTACCATATCAGGTCTTGCCTTCTTTCCCACGTCCATGTTTATTTTTATACTTTTCAAAAATCTGTAGATTTTGTTCTTTATATTTTTTACACTTCCTCAGTCACTTCTTTTTTTAAACAGCCCAAGGTTTCTTGGTCTATATAATGTTTTTCAAGAATCTGTTGTATTAAGGAACAGATATTTGCATTTGAAGCTTTTGACAGTTTTTTTATGCAAGTAATTTTTGCCTCTAATTTCTGTTTTAATGTTTATTTTTTGTATATCTTCTCTCATAATAGTAACAATACATAATTTCTTTATTATTCTCAGTAGTCCAATCTGTCATCTTTATGTTTCTTTTTTGCCTTGCCAGTTTGTGTGTTTTTTGTGGCTACTACTTCCTTCTACAAGAGGGAGTCATCTTCCCCATGAGCTTGGCCTAACCCCATTGTAGGAATGTTTCTGTTTCTACACAATCATTTTTTTCCATTCCTGGCACCAGTGCACCCTGCTGTCTTTTTCTATTTTTTAACCTAACTCTGTCCATGATATATAAAATGCAGTCTGTACATTAGTGTTGTCTTGGTGATGTTTTGTAAAAACAGGGTCCATCTCATGAAGATACTCACCAAAACTTGAGGATGAATTGAGTTCCAGCAATTCTACTCTCCTCTGTTTGCTGATTTTATCATCTCTCCATTCGAACTCTAGAACAGAGTGCCTGATGTAGTTTGAGATATATTGCAGATGAATACAGTGCTGCTATTTACTATTATTTAAGCCTGGTGTAGACTAAATTTACTGCAACCAAATCCAGCACTCTTGTGTAAAGGAAAAAAACTTATAAAATTAATTTTATACAGTAATAAACTTTTAAGTCACTGGGTACAGTGTAGTTATACTAGCCAGTGTTCAACTGCAGCCATAAAAGGGTAGTTCTTACAATGATCCCATATTTTATAAACATACCCAAAACATAGAAAATTTGTCTGAACCAAAACTTTGTGGTCAGATAGGAGTAAGTTTTACAAAACAGAAGATTTGCCAATGCCATGTATTGACTATATATCAAACACAATCAGTCAACCATCTTAGTTTTGGGGCTGCTGGAAGCTTGCAAGCTTGGAACAAAGAATTTGGTCTACATATTACATTCAGGAAAGTACATTTAAACTAGATTTATAATATTGCACTTATCTTACCTCTTAAATCAGCTTTGTGTGTTGTGTTTGCTCTGTATCTGAAGTTAAAGCTATGAATTTAAGGCATTTTTATAGTCTGCAGAACTGTGTGGTTTCTCTTCTGGGCCTACACATTCTGACTAGGCCCTCATTTTATTGCATTTTTACCAGCTGTCTTCTGAATATATCCTTGGAGGCTTTGAACTACTACATTACTGTATATCTGGCCCTAGAAGCTCCTCTCAGTCTTATCTCCGCTGCTCATCTTACTGGTTACTGACAGAAGAAACTGGGGAGGCCCTTCCATAGAACGTTAGTTACTTCAAAATTGCATTAAAGTGTGTGTTCCTCATTGCCAGTTTGTCCATCTTTGAATCACCTTGCTATTACTTGTAGCTAGTTGTTAGATTTGTTTCTGGTACCGTTTCACTTTTGGCTAACCAAAGTGTTTTTTTACATTAAGAAGACTGGGATTGCTATTCTAGTGACAGTAGTAAAGTAGCTTGGTCAGTCTGAGTTGGGAAACACACTGGGAGGCTTAAAGTGAGATTTTTTTCATCAGTCAGAGGGCTTTTTATGGACTTAGTTGTTTGGTGTTAATCTGCACTTGACAGTTACTTTTGTTGTGCTTCTACAGTAAGAAATTCCAGAATCTTTCCTCATGGCAGAAGGTGTTTACCTGGTCTTGCCGAGTTGGGAAGCATTCCAGTGAGTTCAAAATGTAGTTGTGTTCTGGCCAGAGAGCTTGGGAGTTATTGTTCATATTGTTTTTCACAGAGCTGTTCACTGTGCTTTCGTGTTTAACAGTACCCTGTATAATGGTAAACCTATAAAGCTAATACTTCGGGCTTTAACATGCAACATGGAAAGGCTTTACATGGAGCTAAGCTTAGGGCAGCTAGTTAGTGCATTAAACAGCACTGATATCAAATAATAGTACTATCTGACATCTAACCTTAATCAGGTGATCCCTGTAAAACCAAGTCCCTAACCCATAATAGCCCAATTTCAATTTCCTAATATTTTTGTGGTCAGCTTGTGGTCAGCTTGGTATATATGGGTATATATATATATATATATATATATATATATATATATATATATATATATATATGGTCAGCTTGGTATATTTGGGCATCCTGAGACAATATAGCAGTTGTCTCATGTACTGTTTTTAACAACCGTTTACTCATTAAAGAAACTAACACAGTATGCAGAAAATGTGTACACATAACTTCCTTGCAGGCAAAAATCTCACTTACAAACAAGGTTGCCAAGAAGACACACAGATACACACTACATCCTTCACACATACTGCTCACCACACATACACATAGACATATGCTGAGGCACTTAAAAGAAACCTTTCTATACCTGAAAGACCTCCTAAGCTGTCAGGCACTAAAAGCATACACTATAAACAACACCTAATACTGTACATACACCTACACCTAATGATCCCCAAAGAACAAACCCAATAAGGCAAGAAAACACTTTGCCTAGTCCTATTGTCATAGGGAAATCTACCGTAGGGCACACAGTTGCCCCTCTCACCAGGCTGGGCAAGAGAAGATAACGGTTAGTTGCCTATCCGGAGCCAGGATACAAAATGTCATGAACACTCTCAATTCACTGCACCACAGGAAGCACTATGATTCTGTAATAGTCCATGTAGGTATAAATGACCTGAGACATGCCTTACTGAACTATGAAAACAGACATTATGGTTCTCTCTGAATATGTGGCTCAGACGGGTACATGCCTTTCATTGAGAAGCAATTGACCTTCACCAAGGATGACACTGCAGTATCAACAGAAAATTAGTGATTTTAATAACTGGCTTAGATTCTGGTGCCATCCCTGGAGAATACAGTATCTATCAGCATGTTAACAGACCATGTTGCTTTGCCAAGGATGGTCTACAGCTGTCCCCCCTAGGCATTTCAATATTGGCTGAAACTTTAACCACACTCTTAGAGGCTTTTTAGGCAATGTCAAAATAATAAAACTACCAACATAGTAAAAAGAAAAAACTCAAAACAGCCTTAAGATGTTAGTGCCCAATGCTTGGAACCTGACAAAGAAACTCCAAACCCTACAAGCTCACTTCACTCTAGAGAATGTAGACATTTATGCTTTTACCAGGACTTAGTTTAAAGCCACAGAAGGTACTCAGTCAGTGGAAGGCTACATCATCTTCTGCACAGACAGGGACTGAAGGTGTATGTGTCTCAGTCTACATTAGCAGCTAAAACAACTCTGGGTTGCTTAAACAGGATGATGCTCTGGCGTTCCTTCATGTCTAAGTCTCCATAGACAAGATTCCATATCGTGTCTTGGCCAGCTACAGGTCACCCTCTATGACCCATGAAACTCACAACTCTTAACTAGACCTACTGGAGTAACTCTCCATCCAAACATTGGAGACTTTAACTACCTCTCTATAGAATTGGAAACATACATTGCTTCTCACTCACAGGCACAATGTTTCCAGGACTTTATTTAACTCAAACACCCTGATCAGATAGTACGCATGCCAACAAGAGGATGAAGCATATTGGATGTAGTACTCACCAACCTGGGAGAATGTTGACCCCCCCAAAAAAAAAAAAGTCTCTTTAATTAGGCTATCTCTTTCAAAATAGATATTTATAAGAAAAACCTAATTAAACCCATCACAGTTAGGAACTATTCTAAAGCAAACAACATCCCATTAAGCAACAGGTTGCCAAAATTCATGGCTCCTCCAAACCCAAGAACACAGCTATCTATGCAGAATTATTTACATAAACCCTGTATAAACATGGAAATGGCTGCACTGAGGCTGTCATACCCACCAGTAATAACCACAGATGGTTATCTTTACAGGCTATATAACATATAACAAAAGAAATTGAGTATAACACCCCTTTTGGCATGCATTGTACAAAGCATCTGCAGCAACTGGAGAGACTGTAGAGATTTCTATCAAAGAAGATCAAGGGACTCCAGCACATGCCTTACACAGACTGACTAAAGTCCTTGTAAGTATACTTAGTATCATATAGACTTCTTAGGGGAGACGTATGCCTGGCTTACAGAGCAATCTCTGACCCAAACATAATTAATTTGGTGCACCTCTGTAAATCAAACAGGACTAGAGCCACCCATTCCAGGGACCTAAATATGACCTGTGACTTGAATAGGATGTACTGGAGGGACAGATTTGTCTCCCACCTGACTGCCGCATCTTTGGAATAAACTGCCAGTTCATGTGAAGCAGAGAACCTCTATGACAGTGTTCAAAAGGAACCAGGATGAGTGGATGGGGCACCATAGGTTCTTACCAAGGAGCGCATCCACAACCCTCCTGGACATGTGCAGTTATCACTAAATGCAATCCTGGGTATTGACTAGAATATCTATAGTATTAGATTGGGATGAAATGGCTAGGCTTGAAATGACCTCCAGGTCGATAGCTTACTAACCGCCTATGATCCTATTATTCTAGGCAAAAAAGTCATGGCTAAGATGAGAAAGGTTCATAGATTAGCACTAGGCTAATTGCTTTTGTGGGTTGTTTTAAGCCTAGCCAACTACTCCATATGAGAATCAAACCCTGCACCTTGTGTCTGTAAGGTAAACACCTTAACCATTATGTTAACCTCCCACCACCTTCCACTAAAAGCAACTCTCATATAGACAAGAGCCTAGTATAAAGCTATGAAAAAATGAACCTCTAGTAATACAAAAATTAGTTTTCCACCAATACAAAGTAAGTGCATCTTCTAGTATCCTTTCTTTCAGTGTAGTATGTGATGTATGAGTTACATTGTCATGATCATTGTTGGTAATTGTAAAGGAACAAGTGCTGAAGACACTGGACTGACTAGCAAGGAGATTCAGCTGTAAGCAATGAGATGGCAATTAATTTTATAATATATCGAGTAAGTAATGCATCTGCTTGTATAAAATTTATTTAAAAAACAGGTTCAGATTTCTAGCTGGTGAGGCATTTCCTTGCAGTACATTAGGTTGGGGGCACATGGTTGAACTGATATTCAGCTGCAGAGATATATGATGGTTGCATATTCCTGTAAGCAAAGAGGAGCATACACTGCCATGCCCATAGCTTCAGTTATCAAATTCACAAAGGGAAAATAATGACCATGGCCCCCCCAAGGCACCAAAAGACAGCAGGCAGTATGGCAGGCATCAACAATAGGCTGTGAGCATGTCAGTGGCACTCAAAATGCAGTGCACAGTGGACACTGCCTTTATTATTGATGTGTGTAGACCATTACCCCATTAACAGTGTCTAGGAAATATTACCTAACATACATACTATAGCATAAGTGTGACTACAGTAACATGGAGGATTTCCACCATGCCATAACACAGTTCTACACGTTATACTTATTTAAGCATGGACTATACACCAAACACAGCACACATTACTTACCCTGTCCACATGCACTAGTTCATCAAAGCTGTGGACAATCAGCTGCATGCTTCTCTTTATCCACATGTAATTTACAGCAACCATTTATCTCTCCAGCCGAATGTCAATTCAACAATGTGTCCCAGAGTACTGCAGGGAAATATCTCACTGTCTAGGAACCAGAACCCTTAAAAGCAGTCTCTCATGTGTTAGAACTAGCTGTCTAGGCTATAAGCAGGGAATCAGCCTTCAAGCCTGCAAGTGATAAAAGACTAGCTAAGAAGTGAAACTGATATTTGCAAGAAAAAAACAGTCCTTTCATACAAAAATGTAATCAGTTGCAGTTTCATAGAAAAATAGCACCTTGAAGGTTAGCTTGTGCCATTAAAAGTTGATATCAGACCCATTTATAGGAGATTGCCCTGAACATATATTTAATTGTTTGACATTCTAGTCAGGATGTACTCTGCTTGATTAGCTATAGGTACATATGGAAAATCCATTGAATATGATCAGAGACAGCTATATATATATATATATATATATATATATATATATATATAAACAGTACTGAAATGTTACTTTTATTTCTGTAGAAGTAGAAGGAACATCACCATTGTGATACTGTCTTAAACGTACTTTAAGTGCATGAAACAGCTGTCACAATACAATCAGCTTTTGTACAAACATTTGTCTTAACAGCAGCATGCCAGTATAAGAGCAGACTCCAAAGAAACATATTGTATAGCTATAGAAGTGACACAGTGAGTTAGCTATTGCAGAATGTTCAGTGTACTTTCAGATATTTTGTAGCTTGGTGTAATAAGCTATCTATACTTGTATAAGGCAGTCATTTCTTCCAAAATATTAACTGTATGTACAAGATGGCTGAAATCAATCAGACACCATAACCAAGCAAGATTGGAAATTGGGGGAGTGGAGTGGAGGTTAGAGTATCAAGTGAATGAATGACCAGCACATAGTTTAGTGAGGGATGACCATACATGTCTACACAATCCTCATATATGCTTACACTAATTAGCAGAAAATTATCAAAGCACACATTATTGTCATGGAGTGTATGTAATGCAGCCATCTATAACAGTAAATATGCTTTGTTGAATGAAAGTTGATCTGTAAGTAAGTCGAACACCCTTTCATATGCGTACATTTTCTGCTTTTGCCTTAAGAAAATTCATGGGGTACTACTTAAAACTGGAACTCAAGTATGCAAACCACAACAATTAAAAATAGAACCTACACTGAAAGTGTATGGTAAGATTTCAGACAATGCCTCTCACCCAAACATACAAGCTTTGCACACATATAAAAATGCAATAATTTGAAGGAAGATGCACTCCTACTATTTCAGCTTGCATTAAAGGAAATATTAGCATTAGTGCAGTATGACAATCTATGCTTCCCTGTTTCCATACATAATAAATTAATGCATATTTAAGAAATGAATATAAACATTTAAAGAAATAAGCACATAGTAAGCAAGTGCAACAGAGACTGCAATGCCTTGCAGAGTAGTACTAATAGTTATGTCAGAAATTCTAAGGGAAAAGGCTTTGTGTAGCTGAAGAGGAAATATAATTCTCCTTAACAGAAGAGAAGTTTGACAAGATTGACTGAGGGTGCTGGTAAGTATGAATAAAAACCTTAACATTTAAGAAAAGAAATGTCAAGTAATAAATGCTGTTTTCTGTCTTTAATTGATTCTGTTATTATAATTAACTGGAAGAGTATTTATACATAAAGATAACAGAGGGACTAAAGAGCTTTCAGTACATCACTGCAGTCAAATCTATATCAGGCAGAAACTTCAAGTGTATCACTATTTCCTATGTTAAACTAGCATATCTTGTTCTTATCAGTAGACTGCAAATGTAAAAAAAAATGGTAGCAATATACTGACTGTTCCCATGTAGTCATATACATTTCACATATTTAGTTTTAGATGAGTAAAGATTTAATAAAAATACCCGCGGTGGTGTTACTGCAGTAGCATTGTCGCCTCACAGTTAGACATTGCCCGTTTGATTCTCAGTTAGAGCGTCTTCCGTGTGGCGACATGCGTGAATGGGCGTTCCTTTGTTGAAGGTTGTGCGTTAGGGCTGGCAACTCAGCACGTAAAAATCTACTGCCAATCATTAGCAGACCGGAGTTCCGCTGTGGCGACCCCTAACCGGGAAAATCCAAATCTAATGAAGCTGCCCACATCTCCTTTAACCTAAACCCTGTTTCTTCCTCCTACATTTGTTCCCTCTTAAAAAAACTGAAACCAACCACCTTGGCGGCTGATCACCTCCCAGCGGAATATTTACAAATAGCATCCGAAGTCATCGCCTACCCCATATCCATCTTGATCAACAGAACTATTACCGAAGCCACTATTCCCTCTTCTTGGAAGACTTCTTATATCATCCCTCTACATAAAGGAGGCACTTCCACTGAAATATCTAACTACAGACCAATAGCAATCCTGTCTCCAATAGCGAAAATTATGGAAAGATGTGTTCACAAACAACTCCTTCACTACTTAACCCTTAATCGACTCTTATCTAACTCCCAACATGGTTTCCGCCCCCACCATAGTACTACTACTGCCCTCCTTTCCTTTATCGACTCCATTAATAACAATCGTAACAACAAACTAATATCCTCCGCCCTCTTTCTCGACCTATCGAAAGCGTTCGACATGGTCAATCACCAACTCCTGCTTAATACCCTAGAAAGTCTATATCTGAGCACCCCTGCACTAAGCTGGTTTAAGGCGTACATCACGGGTAGGCAACAAGCTGTCCTATGGCAAGACAAACTATCATACCTGCTCTCAAACACCATCGGTGTTCCTCAGGGCTCTATTCTTGGTCCTCTTCTCTTTTCCATCTTCATAAACAACCTGCACTCAGTCATCCCTAAATCTACCTGCATACAATATGCTGATGACTCTACCCTGATCTGCTCCTCTGTCTCCCTATCAGAACTCCAAACTACTACTCAACTCTGTTTTACCTTAGTTGAGAAATGGTTCACTGACTTGAAACTCCTACTTAACCCAACAAAAACTAAATTACTCCTATTCTTCCCGAACGCCAATACACCCCTTGCCAATGAACTCCCAAATACTAACAGTATTCCTTTTCAAATTAAATCCATCAATGGAACCATCATAGCCCCTGTTGCCAGTACCAAATTACTAGGTGTTACCATTGACTACAAGCTAAAATTTGACATCCACATTACCCAAACCATCAAATCGGTCAACAAAAAACTTGGATCCATGTACAGAATAAAAAACTTCTTAACCCCTTTGACCAAACTAACGATTGCCCGCACGCATCTCCTCTCCACCTTACTATATGCATCCCCAGTCTTTTCCTTCCTCAGTAAACGTGAACTTAACATGCTCTCTTGCTTATAACCATATTGCTAGGTTCATAACAGGGTCCCCATACCGCACCCACCACTGCCTTAACCTTAGGAAATTTGGTTGGTTGGAACTACCCAATCTTCTTAAACTTAATCAACTAACCGAAGCCTTTAAAATAATCCACTATCCCGACAGAACTCCCTCACTGTGTAGTATTTTGACCCCCTACTCCAACCTTAACTCTCTTAGATCTGCTAATACCGTCCTGATATTAACAACTAAATCTAAGAACTCAGGCGGTGATGCCCTGTACGCCAACTCCATTGGAAAGCCCTGGAACTCCCTACCAAAGACCCTTAGACTCATGACCTCACATCAACAGTTCAAAAACAACCTCAAAAGCCATCTTAAGCTACAATGGCTATGCCCATGCACAGAACCCGACTAACTTATCTAAATTCCTCTACTTATAACTCGCCCTGATTAGCTAGTTCTTCGACCATTATTCTCACAGTGTTTATCCTATAACACTAATTTGTTTAAAATGCAGATTTGTTACTTGTGCTTATATTAAGTCTCTGTTATTTCCTATTCTTATATTGTAAATGTAACTTGCTCTCTCCATGTATTGCTTTTATGTTGGAGCTTTTCTCCCCGGGCCTCTACTGAAAAGGGATATGTATCCAGTTGGACTAGCCCGGTCAACAAATGTAAAATAAATAAATAAATAAATAAATAAAAGCTGAAAGACACAACAAAATGTAGTACTTATAAAGATTGAAAAGATGTGTGACATTATGTGCAAATTTACTGCCTGCATTTCTTCTTTGTCTGTCCTCCACCATTTTTCTTTCATTTTCTTTTTCTTATTTTAATTATATATTCCTTTGTCCTTCTTTATTTTTTCTGTCATTTATGTTCATTTCTTCTAAAGGTACAGAATCCATTGGACCAGCCTAATTGCATGCCTCCCATGTTAAGGAATGTGCAGCCTCTGCCTGAACAGGGACATCTTTACAATATCAGGATGGTGGTACCAGTCCTGTAGGTTCCCTGTCAGCCTGGGAAGCCTCACTGACCGTGGGTTTCAGGATTTGGTTGAGAATGTTGTGGAGCATGTAGTGAAGCGACCCCTTCAGCCAGTCCTGAATTCTCTTCAGTGGGTAGAAGACTTACTGCTCTGGCTAGTGATGAACACTACATCACCACAGGCTACTGTCCCCTCAACATTGGGGTCCTGCACTGAAATAACATCAGCCAGTGGAAATACTTGAGGTCCTGTGGACCAGGGGTTCTTGTTTCACTGGACTTCTCTTCACCCCCCTTCTTCCCTTATGCTGTCTCTTACAACCTTCTATTTTACATCCACACTGCCCTGTTAAAAAATAAAAAAAAATAAAAAAAATTGAAAAAACAGGGGGTCTGTCCGTGACAAAAACACAGTACCTCTGCTCTTCCACATTCAGCAGCAAAACCCTCCTGGTGTGCTCCTTCTGTGTTCCCCTCTTAGTTACGTCCTCCCCTTTTCAGTATTTCCTATCCCCCTTTCCATTCTTTAAAAGAATCAACATGGTATCCACATAAATATAAAACATATTAAAGCCCTTTATTTTTTTTAAATATTTGTAATAAAAGCTGTGTTGCCCACTGCTTGTATTAAGTCTATCAAGCATGACTGTGCAAAGTCACGTTCATCCTTAATATCTGAGTTCCTAGGAAATCGTACAAAGCCTAAGGATTTCACATAGTCTTTTAAACATACTTAAGGACTAACTTGAGGTACTTTATGCTTTTGCTGCAGGTAGGCATGACTGTTGTTAAAATGCCTTTGGATTTACTTCCTCAGTGCAAATTAACTTGCAATTAGTGTATTAGGCTTAGCGGCATTCTTCTCTGATATCCACTACACAACGTGAAACTCAGGACTATGAAGATCACCTATAGAGCCAGATAACACATAAATAAATAAACATCAAAACTTACAAACTTCAGACCAACAGTCCCCAGTCAATAAAATAGCTGAAGACGTACAAATTCACTGTGTCCTGGTCAGATAAACAACCGAGTGCTATCTCACATTTCATCAAAGGAAATATAGGAAAAGAAGAAGGAAAAAGTAATACATTCAAACTAATTAAAATATTCAAATTAACATGCAAACTAAAACATTAAACATGAAAAAGTCTTCAGACTTGTCATGCTCTATAAATAATAAAAGTGTTTTGTAACAATCTTTATCAGGGTATTATGGTGACCTCTTGGGCTTACTTCTCAAGAACATAATTATGTATACAGTAAATGAAGTATATATATATATATATATATATATATATATATATATATATATATATATATATATATATATATATATATATATATATATATATATGTATAGTATATTTTTGTTGTAAACATTATTTATTTATTTTTTTATTTTACATTTGTTGACCGGGCTAGTCTAATTGGATATATGTCCATTTTCAGTAGAGGCCTGGGGAGAAAAGCTGCAAGACAGATAAAAACAGACACGATTATTTTTTGTTACAAACAAAAACTAGACATAGATTCTATTTCTACACATTTCATAGAGCTATTTACAAACAGTTAGAGCAAGATATTTACTTGTACTAGTAACTAAAAAGTATCCCATTTCTGGTTAAATGTTTTCCTATTTTACTACAGGGCCTAAGTTTAGTGGAGAGAGTAGAGTTAGTAAAGATATTAGTAGCAGTAATGATAGGTTAGTCCGGTTACAACTAGGGCAAAGCCAGTGGGTATTATGGCATGTTAGCAGTAATACCCAACAGAATTTGGGTCAAGGATAAACAATAGCCTAAACAATGTGTTCCTCACTCCAGAAGTTCCATTTCTTCCCTGTACATACCTTGAAAATAGATCTGTTTGTTTTTTTTTTGGAACTATGTGTTCTGTGTTTGTGTGTTATTGATAGTGTTGTGTATTGATTTGTGTTTTCAGAAAATGAAGGTTGCTTACACTTTGCTGCATTTCTCTGTTGCATGGTGACTTTATTATTCTTATGTTAGTAGGTAAACACTGGATATTTTTCAAATAATATTTGAATTATGAGTCTGTTAATGAGCTTATGTAGATGCATTTTACTTTTTTTTCTTGCTACACTTAGTACAATTTTTTCTCAATCTCTTTATTAGTATTTTATAAAGGTTCCTATTATAATGACAAAAACTCATTTTGTCAAATGCGTTTTTGTCTACACCTAAAGAGCGAACAGGCAAAACAGCGAAGCGGATATGTTCAGCAAATTCTTTCACTGGGAAAGAAGTCGCTTCACTGTTTCGTTGCTTTGCTGTGTTCTGCACTGTAGTGTGGTCTCAGGGATTCCCTTGTCCGGTATAGCTCTCGAGCGTGAATGTGCAACAGTTACTGACCTTAGGGTGAGGGTGCGGGTTAAGATAAGTGCATATGTATGAATGTGTTTACTGTTTTTTTTTTGCGTTAGATGTATGGTTGAGTTACATGTGTTTTCAGCTGTTTACTTTTTTTTTAGGGGGGTAGAATTAGGGTTAAGGTACATGTGTATGTGTTTGGAACTGTTTACTGTGTTTTTCTGTTTTTGGTTGGAACAGTGATTTCTTTCCCTAGGAAAGAAATCGCTGTTCTGAGGTGTCGACATTTTCAACTTTCACTGAAAAAGGGTCGATGAAACATCGTTTGCTGTTTTAAGCGTTCAATGTTTTAATATATACCCTTTTATAATACATGCCCTCCAGAACAGTAAGATATATACCATTGTTACATGTTATTTAAACACAGCTTCATTTTACACATCCTCTAATAAGTTCATAGTTTCATAGGTGTGTACTAGGCTAATGGCTCTGGAGCCTTTACAAGCCTAGCCCATTGAAATGCCCTGGCATTGTGCCACCCGACGTTAGTTCCCAGTGCTTCTATCAAGTAGAGTAACTGGAGTGATCCCCAGGGTGAACTTTCTATTTCCCATCCACTGATCAACACTTCTGTTCAAGAGGGCCAGTATGGTGCTCTGCTTGACATATAATGGAAGTCTATTCCAGAGCATGGGCAGTCTCTGAGTTATGAATCTGTCCCTCCAGCATGTTCTGTTGATTGTGGTAATGAGGTTGAGGTCTCTGGAGTGTGTGATGCGGAATGATTGGGATTTCTTTAGATGTAGCATTTCTAACAGACCTGGGTCAGACATGGCTTTGTATGTCAAGCAGAGATCGCCTGTAAGTAGGTGATATGAGATAGAGAATAGCTGGAGTTTTTTAAGTCTGTCTGTGTAGGACGTGTGTTTATGGCCTAGGATCCTCTTCGTGAGGTACGTTTGTGGCCTTTCCAGTTGTTGCATGTGTCTAGTGAGGCACATGCAAAATGGGGCATTATACTCAATGACTGGTCTAATGAGGGAAGAGTAGAGAGAGATGATGATCTCTTTCTTCCTGGATGCAAAACCCTTGGTAATGAGATGTGCCACATAGAAGGACTTTCTAACTACAGTGGCAATGTGTGGTCGAAGGAGAGGTTGCTGTCAACCTGTGTCCCCAGATCTCTTATAATGCTTTCAGTGTTCAGTGGGCTCCCATTGATGTGGTAATTAGTGGGAACTGAGTTTTTCCCAAAGGGGATGATAATGCATTTTTTGGCATTAAGCTTAAGGCCATGGTTTTGACACCAGTCATTGGTCTCAGTGAGGCCTTTCTGTAGGATGTCTACATCACTTGGGGAGTTAATAATGGCTCCCAGCTTGCAGTGGTCTGCGAACTTGGTCAGCCAGAATCCCTCTGTGTTGGCCTGGATTTATGAGAAGTAGATGCCAAACAGGAGAGGACCCAGGATCAATCCCTGTGGGACTCCAATTGTGACTGGTCAGCAGTCTGACTTGGAGTCCACTACTTTCACACTGTGTGTTCTATCTGTGAGCCAACTTGCAACCCACCTAGTGATATAGGGGTTGATGTCTAGTTTGGTAATTTATGAATAATTCCTGAGTGGGGAATGGTATCAAAGGTCTTAGCCAGATCGAGGTAGGCTGTATGAACTGCCTTGCCCTCATCCACAGCTCTGGTGACTGACTCAAAGAAGTTAACCAGGTTGAGTAGGTATGATCTACCTTTCACAAAACCAAACTGTGTGGGATCTAGAGTTTGCAGATTCCCTATATCCTTGTTAATTAGGTCCATGATGATGTACTCCATAGCTTTACATATCAGACTCATCAGGCTAATGGGATGATAATTCCCAGGGTCTGTAGTGGCTCCCCTTTTATGGAAAGGGATGACTGTAGCAGTGTGCCATTCAGTAGTGACAAAACCTGAGGTGAGGCTATGACTGAACAGGGCACAAAGATGTGATGCCATTTCTCTTTGTAGTTCATGTAGAACACATCCAGGGATATTGTTGGGTCCCATGGAAGCTGTATTCTTGGCCTTGGGCAATGCAGCTTTAACCTGTGCTGCAGTAATGCTGGGTGCCTGGCATTATTCCGGTATTGTGATTGGTCCTTTAGGGGGAGAGAGAGGGGTAAAGTTGGCACCGAATCTGTCAGGCAGTATGTTGGCAATATCTTTTAGCTCAGTATAAGAGATACCATTGTGCAGCAACTCAGAGCAAACCTGGGTATTGTCATGGAGATTCTTGATATAACTATAGAAGGCTTTGTGGCTGTTTTTAGACTCTGCCACAATTCTGGCTTCATAGCTGGCTTTAGAGGTTTTGATGAGGGATCTCAACTTTTTGTTAAAAGAGATTTTCCAGTCTTGGGACTTCACTTTTTCCTGCAACAGTTTCTTCCTTCTGTTGTAGAGTTTATTAATGGGAGGGGGCCACCAGATTGGCTTCCTTTTTTGGAGGAGAGTGCCTTGGTTCTGTTGGGTATGGCTAGTTCCATGCATTTATGTACGTGTTTGTACAGTGCATTGGTGTATGATTCGGCAGTCATGCTTCTATTTTCCATTGACGTGGGTGCCGTGAAGTTAGCCACCTTTGTTTTTAGGAGCCCAAAGTCAACTTTGCAGAAGTTTTTCATGGTGGTTACCTTTGCAGGGGGTGTGGGTGAGATGTGGATTTCCATGGTGATTAGTTTGTGGTCGGATCTAACCAGGGAGGAATTGACTACTGGTGTATATCAATGGTCGTCCATGTTAGTAATAACCAGGTCGAGGATGTTGCTTCATCTAGTGGAGGTAAGAATGAGCTGGTCCAGGACATTGGAACTGATGAATTCCAGGAAGCATTGGGCCAGTGTATTGGTGCAGGAATAGTCTTTCCACTTGATGGAGGGGTAGTTGAAGTCACCTAGTATGAGAGTGTTGGGTTGGAGCCTAATAGTTTCCATGGTGCTTAGGAACATGGAGTGAGAGTCTTGGGACATGGTTGGGGACCTATAGCAGGCTACAACCCGAATCACCATCTTACCCATTGTTAGTTGTACCTGAAGTATCTCAGATGCGTTATGCTGGGCTACTAGTCTAGAATTGTGAATATCCTTTATGAATATGGCGACACCACCGTCTTTGGAGCTTTGGTCCATGTTCTGGGGCCAAAGGGTGTGGAATGAGTTATAGCTTGGTAGCTCAGGGGTGCTTTCTGCTGCTTTAAACCAGGTCTCCATTACAGCACAAATGTCGATGCTCTCCATTTTGAGGAGTGCTTTGAGCAAGTGCATCTTGAGATTTAGACTTCTAGCATTGAGCAGCATGACCCTCAGATTGCATTTTTTATAGCTGTTACGGTAGTAATTTGGTCTTTGGAACATCACCTAAAAATGGCACTATATGGGTAGCAGGAGCCTTAGCTAGTATCCAGAAACCCAGGGGTGACAGATGCAAGCCATCTCTGGCAAAGTATCGAGGTCTGTCAATCATGTCATCCCAAGCAGATAGATACTGGATCCCCTTAGAATGACACTACAAACTAAGCCAATTGTTTAAAAGTCAATCATGTTCTGCTTGTACTGCAGTATCATTCTGGGTGACGGTAGGATGCTGCTCACAGCTAGGGTCATACCTGCCTGGGCCACATAATCCAAGAGATCCTCCATGTCTCTTTTCATGTAGTCCAGGGAGGTGTGTCTCAGGTCATTCATACCCACATGGACAGTGAAAGAGTCATACTTGTACTTGTTGTGGAGTGACCTGAGTGTGCATGTTATGTGTCGGATTCTGGCCTTGATTGACAGCTGACAAATAAGCTGAGAATAGAGACAGAAGGTAAGATAGTGGAACAGGTAAACAGCTTCAACTATCTGGGAGGAGTAGTAGTTGAGGAGAATGGTAGTCTGAATGAAGAGGTCAAAGCTAGAATCAGAGGGGCTGCAGCAAAATGGCATAGCATATCAGGTGTAGTCTATGACAGAAGAATGCCAAAGAAGCTGAAAAGTAAGTTGTACAAGACAATGGTGTGACCAGTACTACTGTATGGTACAGAAACCTGAGCAGTAAAGGCAGAACAGTTGAAGAAGCTAGAGGTGATGGAAATGAAGTGCTTGAGAAAGGTGATAGAATGCACACAGTGGGACAGATGAAGAAATGAAGACATAAGAACAGAAACCAAAGTAGTTCCAATTTCAGTAAAGATTAAAGAGAACAGATTATGGTGCTTTGGGCACATGTGTAGAAAAGCAGAAGACAATCTGGTGAGGAAGATTTGGGACAGAGAGGAAGAAGGTAAGAGGAAGGAAGGACATCCAGCAAAGAGGTGGATGGATTGTGTGAAAAAGATCTGCGACAGTCAGGCAGGAGTGGCACACAGCTACAGGTATCCCACTCCACAAGGGGGGATCCAGTTTGGATCCTGGGAACTACTGCCTCATCAGTCTGATGAGCCTGATCTGCAAGGCCATGGAACGTATTATCATGGAACTTATAAACAAAGACATTGGCAACCTTCAAACTCTGGACCCCACCCAGTTTGCGTTTGTGAAGGGCTGATCTTGTCTCTTGAACCTGAATGACTTCTTTGAATCAGTCTCCATAGCTGTGGACGAGGGTAAGGCAGTCCACACAGCCTATCTGGACCTTGCTAAGGCCTTCTACACTATCCCCCACTCTGAAATCATAGATAAACTTACTAAGCTGGGCATTAATCCCTACATCACTTGATGGGTTGCCAACTGGCTTACTGACAGAACCCACACTGTAAAAATAGCTGACTCCAAATCCAGCTCCAGACAAGTGACAAGTGGAGTACCTCAGGGTTCAGTCCTGGGACCGCTCTTAGGTTCATAGGTTCATACTAGGCTATCTGCCCTGGGGCATTTATAAGCCTAGCCAGAGTGTGTTTGGCTTTCGCCACCCATTTTAAATTAATTTTGCTATGCCCTTTTTCGAGGTTAGTATACTGTGCCTCTGTCTAATGGTGACACAGAAGAGATACCCGGGGTAAACCTACGATCTCCCATCCACTCATCAAGATTCCTCTTGAAGAGAGTCAATGAGGGACTCTGCCTAACCTGGACTGGGATTTTATTCCAGAGTGAAGGGAGCCTCTGGGCTATGAATCTATCCCTCCAGCATGTCCTATTTATTTCAGTGCTGAGGTTCAAGTCTCTTGCGCGCGTAGCTCGGCGGGATTTGGATTTTCTGAGGTGCAGCATGTCCATTAATTCCGGGTTGGACATGGCTTTATACGTCAGGCACAGATCGCCTCTGAGCAGGCGGTATGCCACTGAGTAGAGCTGGAGTTTCTTTAACCGGGAAGCATATGGCATCTGTTTGAGCCCTTTGATCCTCTTGGTGAGGTACTTTTGGGGTCTTTCCAGTTGCTGCAGGTGTCTGGTAAGGTACATCCCAAAAGGGGCATTGTACTCAATTATGGGCCTGATGAGGGATGAGTAAAGAGGCACGATGACGGCCCCTGATCTAGATGTGAATCCCTTCATGATTAGGTGGGCTATATAAAATGTTTTTCTAGCCACTTTGGCCACGTGGTTGTCAAATGAGAGATTGCTATCAACTTGGGTGCCCAGGTCCCTAATTACTTCTTCTGTACTTAATGGATTACCACCTATGTGGTAATTTGTGGGCACTTTGTTTTTGCCAAAGGGGATGACTATACACTTTTTGGCGTTTAGCTTGAGGCCATGGCTCTGGCACCAGTTGTCTGTTTCTATGAGGCCCTTTTGGAGGATGCTTGTGTCAGCTGGAGAGACGATTATGGCACCCAGTTTGCAGTCATCTGTGAACTTGGTCAGCCACAGTCCTTCCATGTTGGCCTGTACTTCAGAGAATTATATACGGAACAAGAGAGGTCCCAGGACTGAGCCTTGTGGGACGCCACTTGTAACTGGTTTGGAGTTTGACATGGCTCCAGCAATTCTAACCATGTGGGTTCTGTCCTTAAGCCAGTTTGCAACCCATCTAGTGACATAGGGGTTTATATTTAAGCTGGTGAGCTTATCTATAATGCCCGAGTGGGGTATTGTATCGAAGGCTTTTGCGAGTTCCAGGTAGGCTGTGTGGACCAGCTTCCCCTCGTCAATGGCCTTGGTGACTGTTTCAAAGAAATCGACCAGGTTTAAGAGGCAGGATCTGCTCTTAACAAAGCCGAACTGGGTAGGATCCAGTGTCTGTAGGTCCCCAATATCTTTATTTATGAGGTCCATGATGATCCTTTCCATAGCTTTGCAGACCAAGCTAGTCAGGCTTATGGGGCGATAGTTTCCAGGATCCGTTGAGGCACCACCTTTGTGGAGAGGGACCACTGTTGCTGTACGCCACTCTTTGGTTACATATCCTGTAGTGAGGCTGAGACTGAAAAGTAGTTTTATGTTTGGGTTTAGCTCTTCTTGGAGTTCATGTAGGATGCAGCCCGGGACACCGTCTGGTCCCATTGATGCTGTGTTTTTTGCTTTGGAGAGGGTGGCTCTTACCTGAGCATCTGAGATGTCAGGGGGCAGCATTCTGCTGGGATAGATATTTGCCCTTTTGGTGGGGGGGGGGGGAGTTTGCGCTGAACCTGTCAGCTAGGATTTTGGCAATGTCTGTGGGTTCGATGTATTTTTTGTCATTTTGGACCAATTCTGAGCATATCTGGGAATTCCCACCCAGGTTCCTAACATAACTAAAGAAAGCCTTGTGATTATCCTTAGTGTCCTGTGCAATTTTTCTCTTGAAGCTGGCCTTAGACAATTTTATGAGTGCCCATAGTTTTTTGCTAATACTGATCAGAAATGCCTTCCCTTTTTGGGATTTTGCTCTATCATGTAGAAGCTTCCTCCTTCTATTGTATAGTTTGTTTATGGCTGGGGTCCACCAGACAGGACGTCTGCCTTTGGAGGATTGGGTCTTGGTTTTATTTGGGATTGCATGATCCATGCATTCCTGAAGGTGTTCATAGAATGCGTTTATAAAGGATTCTGCGGTCTGGGCTGTATTTTCCACAGGCTCGAGGGCTTTGAAGGATTCCACCTCAGTTTTGAGGAGTGTGAAATTTGCTTTAGAGAAGTTTTTCACTGTGGTTTTCTGGGCAGGGGGTGGGGTCAGGATGTGAATATCCAGTGAGATTAGTTTATGGTCTGATCTTACCAGTGAGGGATACACTTCTAGTCTGGAGCATAGAGTCCCCATGTTGGTGATGATCAGGTCCAGTATGTTTTCCCCTCTTGTGGGAGTGGTAACAAGTTGTTCCATAGCATTTGAGTTTATAAATTCTAGGAACCTTTGGGCTAGGGTGTTGGAGCTAGAGTAATGCTCCCAGTCTATGTTTGGGTAGTTGAAGTCGCCCAATATAATAGTGTTTGGAGAGACCTTCATATTTTCCAGTGTTCTCAGGAAGGCTGAATGGGGTTCCTGGGTTTGGGAGGGTGGTCTGTAGCAGGCTATAAACTGGAAGTCAGTTTTACCCACTGTTAGTTGCACATGGATAGTTTCTGATGCTTCGTGCTGTGCCACCAACCTGGAGGTGTGGGTATCTTTGACGAATATTGATACTCCCCCTCCTTTTGTGGTTCGGTCCAAGTTTTGGGGCTGAAAAGCATGGTATGAAGTATAACCTGGTAGTGCTGGGGTGCTCTCGAGAGCCTTGAACCAGGTTTCTGTTCCTGCACAGATATCGATGTTCTCCATGCTAAGGAGAGTTTCGAGTGCATGCATCTTGAGGTTTAGACTTCTGGCGTTGAGTAGCATTACTCTTAGTTTCTCATCCCTTGTGATACCTATGGAGGTGGGTTTGTCTTTTGTGCCTTGCCTAAAAAAGGCACTATAGAGGAAGCAAGAGCCTTTGCCAATATCCAAAAGCCCAGGGGTGACAGGTGCAAGCCGTCCCTAGCGAAGCATCGTGGCTTGTCGAGCATCTTGTCTTGTCTGACATCTACTTCTCTGAAGTACAGGCCAACACTAAGGGACTCTGGCTAACAAAGTTCATAGATGACTGCAAAATGGGAGCCATTATTGAATCCCCAAATGATGTGGATATTCTACAAAAGGGCCTTACAGAAACAGATGCTTGGTGCCAGATCCATGGGCTCAAACTCAATGGCAAGAAATGTATAGTTATCCCCTTTGGGAAAAAACATGCACCCATGAATTACTACATAGGTGGCAGTGCACTAAACACTGAAAGTGTGATAAGAGACTTAGGGACACAGGTGGACAGTGGTCTCACCTTCTAGAACCACATCACAACAACTGTCAGGTAATCCCTCTATGTGGCACACCTCATCACTAAGGGCTTTTCATCCAGAGAAAAGGAGGTAAATATCACACTGTACTCATCCCTCATTAGACCCATTATAGAATACAATGGCCCATTTGGTATGTACCTCTCAAGACATCTGCAACAACTGGAAAGGCTGCAGAAATACCTCACTAAAAGAATTACAGGCCTAAAGCAGATGCCCTATGCTGACCATCTAAAAAAACTCCAGCTATACTGTCGCATATCGTCTACTCTGAGGTGATCTCTGCTTAACATGCAAGGCCATGTTAAACCCAGAGCTGCTGGACATGCTACACTTAAAGAAATCCCAATCCCAAAGAGCCACATGCTCCAGGGATCCAAACCTTGTCATCACAATGAACAAAGCATGCTGGAGGGATAGGTTCCTGACCCAGAGACTTTCCAGACACTGGAATAGACTTCCCATACATGGCAAGCAGAGTGCCTCTTTGGCCCTCTTCAAAAGGAACCTTGACAATTGGATGGGAGATAGGAAATTCACCTCGGGGATCACGTCAGTTGCCCTGCTAGCCAGGGGTCCAGGGAAGCAAATATTGTGGGAAGAAATTGCCAGGGAATTGTTATGGCTAGGCTTGTATAGGCCCTAGGGCCAATAGCCTAGTACCGACCTATGAACCTTAGAGTGTTGAAGATGGCAGGAGTGTGACACTGAATCGAGACAGCTGGCGACAGTTAACACAATATCCCGACCCTGTGTAGAAAAATGGGAAAAGGGGGGCTGATTATGATGATGATGATGATTGACAGCTGACTGTTACCCTGTCCTTATTCAACCTAGTGAGTGGGAGATCAGTGTCCTTCACTATCGAGTCACCTATGATTAGTCTATTGGGCAAGCTGTTTTGCCTTAGGGGCTTAGGTCAAGGGGCACACTCTGTAGGTGAACTATGTGTCTTGTAGTTTGTGCTGTGTTGTGGTGGTTGAGTGCATTTCTGCCTTGGAGGTCTCTGCTGTTTGAGTAGATTTCTACTGAGAGCTTCTGTGAAGGTGGGTGTGTGGTTTGTGATTTTATGTGACAGCTCTGATGGTGGGTGTTCTGGAAGGCTGTGTGTTGCATGTGGTGTGGTGCACTTGTTGACCTTCTCCTCTTGACCAGGTATTCTGGTCTTGGCTTGAGAGTGCATGACTTCCAATTTGGATATATAAGTGTACCTCTCACAAGTCTGAGTGTTGGGAGGTAAGAGCAGAGGGTTATCTGTGTACATGAGACAGTTGCTACACTGCCTCAGAATGCCCATGTTCACCAGGATAATTGGAGAAAGCACAGGGAACTGAACTTTTGACATGACAGGAGGGATGGTCATTATTACTAAGTAATGGAGCTGTTTCCTTATATATTCCTTTTACAGGAAAAAATATCACTCAAGGTATCTGAGTCTGTACAGAGCACTGCCAAACACTTGAGGGGAAACTAATACATAGACCCTGAAAATTTAAGGATGAAGTATTTAGGCAGATATTCTGAAGTTAAAAAGAAATCAAACAGTACTTACTGAAAACAAAGAATTAGCTAGTCAAGAATGATGAAAAGAGGGGAGTCGCATAAATGGCTACTGCCTGGCTACTACTAATGCTGGTTTCAGCACAGCTTCCCTCTGTTGGGATACAATAATAACTATAAGCCATACTTTTCATGGAAGAACACACACTGCAATAGTATATTGTCACAACATCCTTACCCATCTATTTTGAACTCTTCAAAAAGGATAGCACATCCACAGCGTGGCACTCAGTTGGCTCTGTATACTTTCAATCCACAACTCCTACAGCTAGTCCCTCACTGTCTGAACTATTTATCTTGCCAAGTTAATCCAGGGGCATCCCTTGTGATATGAAAATATCTCTCACTATTAAAATGGCCATATACAGTGAGTACCATCTCTATGACAATGCTAGGAAATGCTATGCATTATGGGATAAATATCTTTCCTTTTTCCCAGACTCTACTTCAGCCCTGTGTCTCCTGCCTTCTCTTCTCTTCAGCCAGGCTAACTGGTGCATTTGTAACTCCCTTCTATGTAAAAACTCTTTTCCTCATTTTTCAGAACCCATACACATCACTATTTTGTCCACCACATTTATGTGTATCCTCTTCTTTTAATTCATCTGCATCATTCTCCTTTCAAATCTTCACAGTTTTCTTCTTCATTTCTGTAATGAGCTGCATTGTTATTCCAGAACATATATCTTACATCTTACCCTTTTGTTGTAAACCAATGAAAGCAACCAGCTATTCTTCAACTGGTCACCATCTACAGATGAAACATGTTCACAAAATAATTCCCAAACCCATATCACCCCTTCACACATCCATCATATATGTATGTTATTAGCTTTAGTGCTCCCCCACAACATCAGCAATACCTCCTAATGTCACTGCCCATCCTCTTGGAGCTGCTTTCCTATACTATATATATCATCTACCTAGTAATCTCTACTGATTATCATACATGTCCACTGCCTTAAGTATCTCTCACTTTCAGCCACCTTTCTTCCTAGAACTCGCCTTGTTATCATTTTCACTCTACTTTATCACTTTTCTGTTAAGACTACATTTCCTCATGCTTCTCAAATACCTGTAAATATGTTTCATCTTCCTTTATTTACCCCCACCCAGCCAAATAGGCAGCAGTCCCCCCTTATTACAACCTTGCATTTGTCTCACATACAGAAACACCTTTCCCACAATGCAAGCTAACACCTTGCAGTGTCCACTCTTACCCACTAGCCAGCTCCCTCCACCTGTCAAATCATACCTACTCTGCAAAGTTTTAAAAATCTATTAAAGTGCTTCCCTCACCTATCCATCCACAACACTTTTTTTTCCATTTTTGCACATGGGGTAAAGGTGTCACTTCAACAGTGACAGTCATCTAGCACCAAGGTTTACACCACCAGGTGGCAAGCCCTGACACAGAAGTTCATCCACACCACACACTCACAGCCAATTTAGAGTGTCTAAAAACATCACTTGGAAGAACCCCACATGAACACAGGGAGAACATGTAGACTCCACAAAGAGGACACCTCAGCTAAGAATCAAACCAGGGAAGATCTTGCTGTGAGGTGACAACGCTATCCACTGCACCACTGTGCCACACCTGTAGCATCCATTAAATGCAAGCCTTTCTTTTTCCATTTCTGTTCTATTTCCTAACACCTTACTTATCTTGTCCTGTAATAAGTCCCTTGTTTTATTCTTCTTTACTTTTCCACACCTCACCGTTTCCCCAATTCTTTTGCTTATCTCCCGATTTGTATTCTTCTCGGTCCTCTTCAATCCTACTAAACTGAGATGGATTCTCAATGAAATTTCCACGAGTCCATTCCTGCCACCTTAATTATTTCCCAACCCCCTCATGCTATGAATAATTGTCACTACAATAACATATATTCTAGAATTCAGCACTCTCCATTCTCTTATACGTTTACTTGCCCTTATTCTTACCTTTCCAATTTAGACCTTTTCCCCTTCATATAAACCCCTCACCTGTTCACTTAGTCTTTGCAAACTGCCTGTCCCAGGAACTTGTTCCCATGTCCTCAACAGATAGATCATCAAATAAAACAGAAATACATGGTCATTGTATACCATCCAACTCCACAAAAACAATTTCTCCAACCATAAAGCCACTGAGCCTGACACTCTCTTTTTAACTCATTCCAGCCCTTTTCCTTAATCTTCCTCATTATTTGCTGTGCCTGAACCCACAAGTATTTCTCCCTCCCATTAGATTGATTAGACCTACACAAACTTCACTCCTTCTACACCCCATCTGAGTTATTATGGGTATTTTGCAGTAAAAAAATAAGCTTGACTCATCTCCTGTTTTCTAAACAAATATAATATTTCTGGCAACATCCCTAACAATTCTCTATTTATCCTACTTTTTATCCACAGGTTCCCCAATTCCTTAAATTGTCCCTTACCCTCTGTGTCAAATTCACCATTGCTATTAGAACTAATGCTGAAGTTAATAGCAATCTTTTCATATGCCACAGTGTAGTGTAACTGGAAGCAACATTTCTCAAGGTTAGCAAAATACTCACCCTAGGGTCATTGTGTACAACCTCAGCTGCTTGATGAAACCTCCCATCCTCCATTATGCACCTTAATGATTTGGTTAAGAAATGCCAGCTAATGGTGCCAAACACCTTCTGCATACCCATCAGATGGGTCTCAGCCTTACATCTCTCCTCTTTGACAGCCTTTTAACAGGTGCCTGTGATTGCTTGATGACTTACCTTTACAAAATATGCTTTGTTTTCATTTATCAGATTAGTCAAAATCCCTCCATCTTAACAAAGGAACAGTTGCAAATAATTTATAGTCAGTATATTATAAGGGTCCCCCTTGCCTTTTGGCATTTGAATCATATTAACATCGTTTATGGAATCAGTTGACCATCACTCATCATATCGACCTTGAATCTTCAATTCTGTCCATAAACTCTTGAATGTTAACCAAACATTTCGCTTGATCCCTTGCCTTTTCTTTTCTCAGAGAATGTACAGTATCTTCACCTCCCCTGGCTGAAGGGTTTGTGCAAGTATGCATGCCTCTCTTCTGCTAGAACTGAGCTGCTACATTCTCTGAAAGCTTCCTCTAATTCTGGCCTTGCTTAGTAAACATTCCCACAGAACCTCCTAAAAACTCACTTTTGCTTTTGCTTAACACCATGCACCTCACTTTGTTATCTTTAAGCCACCTGCACCAATCCTGTTTCTCCTGGTCCTTCAGTTTCCACATAAACAACTTTATCTCAACCTTCCCCTAGCGACACCTCATTTTCATTTTTTCTTATTTCTGTCTTCACCCGTGACGTCTTCATTCACTTTAACAAGTCCTTCTGTTATCTGCCATGCTCCTCGACTTCCGGCCCAAGTCTGCACCCCCTCCCTTCCCGTAGAAATAGTAAAGAGGGAGAGGAGAAGGGTCCTCAACAAGAGGGTTAAGTATAATGAAAGGGGCTGGGAAGAGACCCAAGTAAAAATATTTCAGAGGTCACTGATTGTGTTGAAGAAAACAAAACAGAACTTGAGGAACAATGGTGGTGGATAAAAAGTTGTTCATAAAGTGAAATAAAAATGAGAGGTGCAAATAGCAAAGATAAGGATGGTATGTCAATAAATGCGTATCATTTGGGATAAGTATTGTTAGTAAAAGCATGTCATTAGGAATCAGTAAATATTATTAGCAGGGACTGACGGGATAAATTAGTATTTGTACTAAATTACATATTTACACAAGTTTAATTTGAGTTTCTTCAAATTCATACTGGAATAATATGTTAAGCATGTAATACAAGAGGAATATGTTTTAATTCACTAAACCTGGTCTGCCAAACAGATTTTTGAATTTAGGTAGATAATTAGTATTTAAAATGTTTTGACTGATGATGTTGCATTTCTTAGAATGATTTTTATAAGGGCTTTTCAGCTACTACTTTTGTATATGTGGACCGAATTATTAACTTTTCATCTCACTTCCAAAGAAGATACAAGTTGTTTCTGAATTGCAATTTTCTTTTTTCATGGAGAGCAGTATTCGTTATAAACTGCAGTTAGCAGCTGGCAAAGTGGTTAAGATTGCAAATTGTGCTTTCATTAGAACAGGGTTTAATTCTCAGACTCTTCATAGGTTCAGAGGTTCATTGGTGTGTACTAGGCTAATGGCCCTAGAGCCTTTACAAGCCTATCCCATAGGATTACCCTGGCATCATGCCACCCAACCTTAGTCCCAGTGCCTCTGTCGAGTAGAGCCACTGGAGTGATCCCTGGAGTGAATTTTCTATTTTCCATCCACTCATCAAGATTTCTCTTGAAGAGGGCCAGTGAGGTGCTCTGTTTGACATGTATGGGACATATATTCCCTAGCACAGGCAGTCTCTGGGTTATGAACCTGTCCCTCCAGCACGTTCTGTTAATTGTGGTAATGAGGTTGAGGTCGATGGGGCATGTGGTGTGGAGGGATTGGGATTTCTTTAGATGTAGCATTTCTAACAGAGCTGGGTCAGACATGGCGTTGTAAGTCAAGCAGAGATCACCTCTAAGTAGGCGATATGAGAGAGAGAATAGCTGGAGTTTTTTGAGTCCACCCATATAGTGCTTAACGCCTAGGATACTCTTTGTGAGGTACTTTTGCAGCCTCTCCAGTTGTTGCAGGTGTCTAGTGAGGTACATGCCAAATGGGGCATTGTACTCGATTGGCTTAATGAGAGAAGAGTAGAGCAAGACAATGACCTCTTTCTTACTGGATGCAAAACCCTTAGTAATGAAATATGCCACATAGAAGAACTTTCTGACCACAGTGGCAATGTGGTAGTCAAAAAAGAGGTTGCTGTCAACCTGCGTTCCCAGCTCTCTTATAACACCTTCTGTGTTCAGTGGACTACTGTCGATGTAGTCATTTATGAGAATCAGGTTTTTCCCAAAGAGGATGACAATACATTTTTTGGCATTGAGCTTAAGGCCATGGTTCTGACACCAGTTGTTGGTCTCATTGAGGCCTTTCTGTAGGATGTCAACATCACTTGGGGAGTTAACAATAGCTCCCAACTTGCAATCGTCTGCAAACTTTGTCAGCCAGAGTCCCTTCGTGTTGGCCTGGACTTCAGAGAAGTCGATACCAAACAGGAGAGGACCCAGGACCTAACCCTGTGGGACTCCACTTGTAACTGATTGGCAGCCTGATTTGGAGTCAGCTAATTTCACACTGTGGTTTCTATCTGTGAGCCAGTTTGCAATCAACCTAGTGATATAGGGGATGATGCCTAGCTTAGTGAGTTTTTCTATGATTCCTGAGTGGGGAATGGTATCAAAGGCCTTGGCCAGATCAAGGTAGGCTGTGTGAGCCAACTTGCCTTCTTCCACAACTCTGGTGAATGACTCAAAGAAGTCAACCAAGTCGAGCAGGCATGATCTACCCTTCACAAAACCAAACTGTGTGGGATACAGAGTTTGGAGATTCCCTATATCCTTGTTTATTAGGTCCATGATGATGCATTCCATAGCTTTGCATTTCAGACTCATCAGGCTAATGGAGCGATAGTTCCCAGGGTCTGTAGTATCTCTTCCTTTATGGATAAGGATGACTATAGCAGTGCGCCATTCCATAAGGACAAAGCCTGAGTTGAGACTGTGACTGAACAGAGCACACAGGTGAGGTGCCAGTTCACTCTGTAGTTCATGTAGAACACAGCCAGGGATATTGTCAGGTCCCATAGAAGCTGTATTCTTGGTATTGGACAGTGCTGTTTTAACCTGGTATTGTTATTGGTCCTTTGGGGGGAGGGGTAAAGTTGGCACTGAATCTGTCGGCCTTTATATTGGCAATATCTGTTGGCTCAGTATAGGAGGTACCATTGTACAGTAACTTAGAGCAAATCTGGGTATTGCCGTGGAGATTTCTTATATAACTATAGAAGGCCTTGTGGTTATCTTTACTATCTGCTGCAATTCTGTTTTCATAGCTAGGTTCAGAGGATTTGATGAGGGATTTCAACTTTTTGTTGAGGCTAATAATGGAGTTTTTCCAGTCTTGGGACTTCACCTTATTCCATATCAGCTTCCTCCTTCTGTTGTAGAGTTTGTTTATGGCAGGGGACCACCAGATTGGCTTCCTTTTTATGGAGGAGAGCGTCCTGGTTCTACTGGGTATGGTGAGATCCATGCATTTGTGTATGTGTTCATACAGTGCATTGTTGTATGAGTCATAGGTTCATAGGTAGGTACTAGGTTATTGCCCCTAGGGCCTATATAAGCCTAGCCAAAAAGTACTCTGGCTTTTGCCACCCAAGAAAATTATTTTCCTGTGCCCCTGTCGAGCAGAGCAACAGAGGTGATCCCCGGGGTGAATTTCCTATTCCCCATCCAATCATCAAGATTTTTCTTGAATAGTGCTAATGAGGAGCTTTGTTTGATGTAGATAGGTAGTTTGTTCCAGAGTATGGGAAGTCTCTGGGACAGGAATCTATCCCTCCAGCATGTTCTGTTTATTGTCGTGACAGGGTTTTGGTCCCTAGAGCGTGTAGCTTGGAAGGATTGGGATTTCTTTAAGTGGAGCATGTCCAACAGCTCTGGGTTTGACATAGCTTTGTATGTTAGGCAGAGATCGCATCTGAGTAGGTGATATGCGACGGAGTAAAGCTGGAGTTTTTTGAGACCCGCTGGGTAGGGCATCTGTTTGAGGCCAGTAATCCTCTTTGTGAGGTATTTCTGTGGCCTTCCCAGTTGTTCTAGATGTCTTGTGAGGTACATACCAAAAGGGGCATTGTACTCTATAATGGGTGTAATGAGTGACGAGTAGAGGAGAACAATGACCTCTTTTTTCCTGGATGAGAAACCTTTTGTGATGAGTTGTGCCATGTAGAAGGATATCCTGACTACTGTGGTGATGTGATTATCAAAGGAGAGACTTATCACACTTTCGGTGTTAAGTAGAGTACCACCTATGTGGTAGCTCATGGGTATAGAGTTTTTATCAAAGGGATGACAATGCACTTTTTGGCATTGAACTTGAGGCCATGGCTTTGACACCAGGCATCTGTCTCAGTGAGGCCCTTTTGTAGGATGTCCACATTGTTAGGAGTTTCACAGATATGCACTGAACTAGTGCAAAATAGCACAAAATATACTGAACCTACTGATATTGCCAACTTCCTTGCAGATAGATTCAGTGCAAACTTCACCCCCTTCTCACCCCCAAAAGGTCCCACAACAATACCGGAAAAGTGTAGTGTCCTGGAAATCACAGATGCACAGGTGAAAATAGCCCTTTCAAAAGCCAAAAACACAGCATCAATGGGGCCAGATGGTGTCCCAGGCTGCGTCTTGCATGAACTACAGAACAAACTAACCCCCCACCTAAACACGCTGTTCAACCTCAGCCTCTCCATAGGCTATGTACCCATAGAATGGTGCACAGCAACGGTTATTCCATTCCACAAAGGAGGGGTCACAACTGACCCTGGTAACTATCACCCCATAAGCCTGACTAGCCTGGTCTGCAAGGCTATGGAGCGGATCATCATGGAACTCATTAACAAAGACATTGGGAACCTCCAAACACTTGACTCGACCCAGTTCGGCTTTGTTAAGGGCAGATCATGCCTACTAAACCTGGTTGACTTCTTCGAGACAGTCACCAAGGCCATGGACGAGGGAAAGGTTGTTCACACAGCTTACCTTGACCTTGCCAAGGCTCTTGACACCATTCCCCACTTGGGTATTACAGAAAAACTCACCAGCCTGAACATAAACCCCCTACGTCCCGAGATGGGTTGCCAACTGGCTTACAGACAGAACTCACACAGTAAGAATAGTGGGCTCCAGGTCCAACTCTAAACCAGTCACAAGTGGTGTCCCGCAAGGCTTGGTCCTGGGACCCTTACTATTTGGCATATACTTCTCAGAAGTACAGGCAAACACAGGAGGACTATGGCTAACCAAGTTCGCTGATGACTGCAAACTGGGAGCCATAGTTGACTCTCTGGCTGACACAGACATCCTCCAAAAGGGCCTTACTGAGACGGACACCTGGTGTCAAAGTCATGGCCTCAAGCTAAATGCCAAAAAATGCATAGTCATCCCGTCTGGGAAAAACAAAACACCCATGAATTACCACATAGGTGGCAGCCCCCTTAATACAGAAGAGGTAATAAGAGATCTGGGGACCCAGGTAAATAGTAATCTCTCCTTTGATAATCATATTGCCAAAGTAGTTAGGAAATCCTTCTATGTGGCCCATCAAATTACTAAAGGGTTCGCATCTAGAAATAAAGAGGTTATAGTGCCCCTCTACTTGTCATAGAGTACAATGCCCCATTTGGGATGTACCTCATGAGATACTTCCAACAGCTGGAGAGACTCCAAAAGTACCTCACCAAGAGGATTACTGGTCTCAAACATATGTCCTATGCAGCCCGACTGAAAAAACTCCGGCCATACTCAATGGCATATCTCTTACTCAGAGGTGATCTCTACCTGACTTACAAAGCCATGTCCAACTCAGAATTGATGGACATGCTCCACCGAAAGAAATCAAAGTCACTGCGAGCCACGTGCTGTAGTGAGCTAAACCTCACCACAACAATAAATAGAACACGCTGGAGGGATAGATTCCTGTTACAGAAACTCTCCTCACTAACACTCTTCAAGAGAAACCTTGACGAGTGGATGGGTAACAGAAAATACACCCCTGGAATCACTTTATTGGCTCTGCTTGACAGAGGATCAGTTAATTACTCAATGGGGCAGCGAAAGCCGACATACTCTGTCTAGGTTTATAAATGCCCTCAGGCAGATAGCCTAGTACCTACTTATGAACCTATGAACCTATGATTATGGCTCTTAGTTTGCAGTCATCTGTGAACTTCATTAGCCAAAGACCTTCTGTGTTAGCCTGTAGTTCAGAAAAGTAGATACCAAACAGGAGAGGACCCAAGACTGAACCCTGTGGTACTCCTCTTGTCACTGGTCTGAAGTTGGATTTGGAGTCTGCTACTTTCACAGTGTGGGTTCTGTCAGTGAGCCATTTGACAACCCATCTTGTGACATAGGGATTTATACCTTGTTTAGTGAGTTTATCTATAATTCCAGTGTGGGGGTTGGTGTCAAAAGCTTTGGTGAGATCTAGATAGGCTGTGTGAACCACTTTACCCTCATCTACGGGTTTGGTGACTGCTTCAAAGAAGTCTGTCAGATTTAGGAGACATGATCTGCCTTTTACAAACCCAAACTGGGTGGGGTCCAGAGTTTGGAGATTAACAATGTCTTTGTTTATAAGTTCCATGATGATACATTCCATGGCCTTGCAGACCAGGCTCGTTAGGCTAATGGGGCAGTAGTTCCCGGGGTCCATGGTGGCTCCCCCTTTGTAGAGTGGGATAACTGTTGCTGTGTGCCATTCAGTGGACACAAAGCCTGAGGTGAGGCTATGATTTAACATGGTGCTTAGGTGGGGTGACAGTTTATTCTGCAGTTCATTTCGAATGCAACCTGGGATGTTGTCAGATTTCATGGATGCTGTGTTTTTTTGCTTTAGAGAGTGTAGTTTTTACCTGTGCAACCATGATCATAGGAATTTTGCATTCTTCTGATATAGAGATGGGCCCTTTAGGGGGTGAGAGGGGGGTAAAGTTAGCACTGAACCTACCTGCCAGGATGGTGGCAATATCAGCTGGGTCTGTATATTTAGTGCCATCATGCTGTAACTCAGAGCAGATCTGAGTGTTAAAACACAACACACAGTAGTGGATATAACCAGAGCAATTTACTCCTCCTGGTACCTTGGCTGCTGACCGTGAAGGCGAACAGCCAAGGTACTAAGAGGAGTAAATTGCTCTGGTTATATCCACTACTGTGTGTTGTGTTTTATGTAGGACTGCAAGTCGTTTGAGTTTCGTTTTTCTTTGAATTTTTGCAGATCTGAGTGTTGCCATTGAGATTCTTGACATAGCTATAGAATGCTTTGTGGTTTTCTTTAGAAACAGTGGCAATTTTGTTTTCATAACTAGCTTTGGAGGATTTTATGAGGGATCTCTTACTGAGGGTGACCAGGGAGTTCCTCCAATCATGGGATTTTACTCTTTTTTGCAACAGTTTCTTTCTTCTGTTGTAGAGTTTGTTTATGGCAGGGGACCACCAGATTGGCTTCCTTTCTTTGGAGGATAGCATCTTGGTTTTGTTAGGGATAGCATGATCCATGCACTCATGTAAGTGCTTATAAAGTGCATTTGTGTAGGATTCAGCAGTCGCATCTCTATTGTCCATCTGCATGGGTGTCATGAAGTTTGCCACTTCTGTCTTAAGAAGTGTGAAGTTGGCTTTGAAGAAATTTTTTACAGTGGTTTCCCTAATGGGGGGCCATGGTCATGGAACTATTCTCCATTTGCATGGGTGCCATGAAGTTAGCCACCTCTATTTTTAGGAGCCCAAATTTAGCTTTGGAGAAGTTTTTCATGGTGATTACCTTTGCAGGGGGTGGGAGGGATGTGGATTTCCAAGGTGATTAGTTTGTGGTCGGATCTAACTAGGGAAGAGTTGACTATTGGTGTAGAGAAAAGGTCGCCCAGTTAGTAATGATCAGGTCAAGGATGTTGCTACCTCTAGTGGGGGGTAAGAACAAGCTGGTCCAGGGCATTGGAATTAATGAATTCCAGGAAACGTTTGGCAAGTGTATTGGTACATGAGTAGTTTTCCCAGTTAATGTATGACTTTGAACAAGTCACATAACCAGACGTTGCTCCTAGATTACCCCTGAAAAGGGACTGTGTGTTCAGTGGGCCTACCTTGCTAATAAGTACAATTATTAAATTAAGTTAAATATTAGTGTATTTAGAAGGAAGTATGCTATAGCTGATACTGGTAGACAGTCAGATTTGCTAATAGGCAATGATGATTGTCATTTGCGCTGAGATGAATAAACCTTATTAGTTTGCTTTCTACCTTCTGTAATATTTGTATGTTCTTGGATGATTGTAGATGGGAAGGGTATATTCTAGGGTGACTATAAATGGGAAGGGGGTATTCTAGGGTGATAATACCGCTCAACCTCTTACAGCAAAAATCTGGACAAGCCATAAATAATGAGGTGAAGACCCCAAAATAAGAACCGTTTTTAAATATTGCTCTTACAAAGTTACAACGTTGAAATAAATAACAGGTTTTGCATTAGCATGATTTTTTTCAAGGGTATGAAGTCTGAAACTAAAATGTTTGTCATTATTTTCTAACTTCAGCCCTCAATGATTTGCCAGAAAACCATCATTTTATGAGAAACAGACTAAAAATATGAGGCAAAGATCTGGACATTCAGTGAAAATCTGTATAATTGAGAGGTATGAGTGTGATCATAGATGGAAAGCGGGCATTCTAATTGAGGCAGTAGAGCTTTGATGGAAATAGCTCATCTGGCTTCATTAGAGAGCAGATTAGAGATTTTGTAAACTGATCTTAGCTCATATCTTTTGATCTTAATATTCATCATGAGGTAGGAATTATAGCGCTTGTTCCAGTAAAATGGCTAGCTATTTTTCTTGTGTAACTGTGAGCAGAGAATTCCCTACTAAGTTATATGCAACTGACTAGTCTCTGCATTCCTCTTGGTTGTGCATAGATGTGTAAATATGGATATTTTAGTGTTTGGATTGAGCCTGTTTATTTCTAGCCAAATACATAAGTTTGCAAGTTCTTTCTGTATCAAGTTTTTTTTTTTTTACTTTCTCAGAAGATGCGTTAGTCCATGTAGGAACCAAACTGTCAGGGTAAAGCAGATTGTTTTGGTACGAAAGGTCCCAGGGAAGCTTATTAGTAAATAAAGAAAATAAAAGTAGCCCATGGACTGAGACCAAAGGTACTTCTTTGTGACCAGTGGATATATTACTTGGTAGGGAGTGTAATGTCTTCTTTCAGTTTTTCCCGGTTAGGGGTTATCACAGTGGACCACCTTGTCTGCTCATGATTGGCAGTGGAGTTTTACGGTGTCGAGTTGCAAGCCCGGCACCCAACCTTCCACAGAAGGCACACACATGCACGCACTCACGCCTAGGGCAAATTTAGAGTGTGCAATCAACCTACAGCATGTCTTTTGGATGTGGGAGGAAATTGGAGCACCCGGAGGAAACCCACGCAACTACAGGGAGGGCATGCAGACTTCACACAGAAGGCACCCCAGCCAGAAGGCACCCCAGCCAAGGATCGAACCAGAGAATCTCTTGCTGTGAGGTAGCAATGCTAACCACTGCACCACTGCAGCCACCCGGAAGGGAGTGTAATGTAATAATAATAATTTTTCTGGGTTTAGGTCTCAAAAATACAGACATACTTCATTGGAAGATCCACATGATTGTAGTATGTGAATTAGGATATGGTCAGCATTCTCAAATGCTCTTTTTAGGTCAATGATGCCAACACCAGTTAGTTTTTTCATTTTCTATATTTATGTATATTTAATTTGAGGGTGAGTAGATCCTCATTTTTCCTTTATCTGCTCCTGATCCCTGCTTTCATCATTAAGCACCCTCTCCATGCTGTCCTGTTTTCCTCAGGCTTATGTTACCTTTCTTTCCCTTATGCTCTGCTATTTTGGATGACCATCGCTTTCACCCATCCCATCCCTGCCAGACATCTTCCACTCACTGAGCTTCCCGCATCAGCCTCTGTGAAATATACTGTCCTTCTCCTGTTCAATGACTGCCATAGCATGACTGAAGATACAACTGTCCAAAATATCCAAGCACCTTCTGTGCCACCATTTCATCAACCAAGACCTTAAGTAACTTACTAGCTTAAAGAAGTGGTCAGCTGCCACAAGCTCTTGATAAAAAACAATTATTTTATAATGTAACAGATATCAGGTAAGCGCTTTCGCCAAAGTGGCTTAGCTCCAACACCCTTGCCCAAAGGTTCCTAGAATTCATAAACTCAAATGCTATGGAACAACTTGTTACCACTCCCACAAGACGGGAAAACATACTGGACCTGATCATCACCAACATGGGGACTCTATGCTCCAGACCAGAAGTGTATCCCTTACTGGTAAGATCAGACCATAAACTGATCTCACTGGATATTCACATCCCAACCCCACCCCCTGCCCAGAAAACCACAGTGAAAAACTTCTCTAAAGCAAATTTCACACTCCTCAAAACTGAGGTGGAATCCTTCAAAGCCCCCGGGCCTGTGGAAAATACGGCCCAGACCGCAGAATCCTTTATAAATGCATTCTATGAACACCTTCAGGAATGCATGGATCATGCAATCCCAAATAAAACCAAGACCCAATCCTCCAAAGGCAGACGTCCTGTCTGGTGGACCCCAGCCATAAACAAACTATACAATAGAAGGAGGAAGCTACTACATGATAGAGCAAAATCCCAAAAAGGGAAGGCATCTCTGATCAGTATTAGCAAAAAACTAAGGGCACTCATAAAATCGTCAAATGCCAGCTTCGAGAGAAAAAGTGCACAGGACACTAAGGATAATCACAAGGCTTTCTTTAGTCATGTTAGGAACCTGGGTGGGAATTCCCATATATGCTCAGAATTAGTCCAAAATGGCAAAAAATACACCAAACCCACAGACATTGCCAACATCCTAGCTGACAGGTTCAGCACAAACCCCCCCCCCCACCAAAAGGGCAAATATCTATCCCAGCAGAGTGCTGCCCCCCTGACATCTCAGATGCTCAGGTAAGAGCTGCCCTCTCCAAAGCAAAAAACACAGCATCAATGGGACCAGATGGTGTCCCAGGCTGCATCCTACATGAACTCCAAGAAGAGCTAAACCCAAACATAAAACTACTGTTCAATCTCAGCCTTACTACAGGATATGTACCCAAAGAGTGGCGTACAGCAACAGTGGTCCCTCTCCACAAAGGTGGTGCCTCAACGGACCCTGGAAACTATCGCCCCATAAGCCTGACTAGCTTGGTCTGCAAAGCTATGGAAAGGATCATCATGGACCTCATAAATAAAGATATTGGGGACCTACAGACACTGGATCCTACCCAGTTCGGCTTTGTTAAGGGCAGATCCTGCCTCTTAAACCTGGTTGACTTCTTTGAAACAGTCACCAAGGCCATTGACGAAGGGAAGGTGGTCCACACAGCCTATCTGGACCTCGCAAAAGCCTTCGATACAATACCCCACTCGGGCATTATAGATAAGCTCACCAGCTTAAATATAAACCCCTAACCTTAACCTAAACCCTAACCCTAAGGTCCGTCACTATCACACACTCACCTCACCACCTACCGAAGTAACAGAAATGGACAACCAAATTATTTCCCTAGGAAAAAATTCGAGTTTCTGCTGCTTCGATATTTTGCAGTTTCGTGAAAATAAGTTCGATCAATCGGCGTTCGCTTTTTTAAGCGTTCGAGGATATAATATAGACCCACCCACTTCACCCTTACCAATATGTTATTACTTGGCTGTCTCTCCACAATTACCATAAAACACTGTTCAAACTTGTCAGTGAGCATACTATTGCATACTGTTTTCTTCATTATCTTTAGAATGATTACAAAGATTTGTATTTGATTTTAATAGCTTTACAGAAAAAAAACACTAACAGTCATTTGAAAGACAAAACAAAACACGTTAACATTGAAAATAGACTTAGCATGGGCAATAGTGAACTTTCCTTCCCTTCCCTTTCCTTGAAACACACATTTATTGAAAATGCATCTGACAACTCATTAAACTACAAGAAATGTGCTAGGATTCAGAGTCAAGTATCTATGTGAAGGGTACAGAAAATTCAACAGACAAATGTGTAACACATTTGCTAACAGCTTGGGGTAGCCCATCAGACATAAGTATCCCTTTCAGGGGTAGCCCAGGAGCATTGTCTTGTAAAGTCAGAGTTACACAGTAAACAAAATAGGGCTGAGTGAATCAAGCCCTGCACTACAGGAAGCAGCTCATTAACAGCTTGTAGCCTTACTCTTCTGCACTAAGTACCAGAAAAACTGTTGTAGTCCAACACAGTGTATTTCAATCAGTGTGTTTGCAAAAAGCAAGCTAAATTAAAATGTATTTATTTATTTTATTTTATTTTATTTTACATTTGTTGACCGGGATAGTCCAACTGGAGTCATGTCCATTTTCAATGGAAGCCGGGGAGAAAAGCTCCAAGTCACTCAGTAACATTTAATAATAATGAAAACACATTACAGATTTGATATGTAGACATAGAGCGTAATTGCGACTTCATAGGGATCTTGGAAGTTAGCGATTGATTTTAGCGCATACTTCCATGCATAGTTTTAATAATAGTTGTGAATAATCTATCTTTTCCATACATATCTATAGAGGTTTATGCACTATGCACTTTGATGAAGCCGTACGTTGAATAATATAAATTATTAACGTCGGATATGTACGACATAAACATGCACAAATATGGCTCAAGAGCTTGTTATTCACTTGTTTATTTACTCATTTTTATATTTGCTTTTATCTCTTTCTTAGAGAGATGCATACTTGAAAACACTGTGAAAAAATTTCATGTGATACATAATGTGTTTTGTTATAATTGTATACATAAACAACGTCAAAAGAGCGTTCTTTACCAAGAACAGAGAATGCGTTTTTAATGTCTACTTATTTGAATATATATTACAAGGGATATTCTTGTGAACGCTCTTTAACATGATCGATACTAGATTGGGTTTTATTAGATCATTTTATTTTGACTTTATGTACTAGTAACACTGATTTTAATGAGGAATTGTTAAATAATATGAGTATGTAATTTGATAGGAATGATACTAAGGATGGGGATATTGAATGTATGTTTACGGGAACTTTGCAACCACTTAACCTTTTGTTCAATCAATTAATTTTGGGTGTAACCGAGCAATTGCTTAATTGCAATAATATTGTGAAGGATGGATTGATATAAAATGAACAAGATTTTATAGTTAATTTATATCTGAAGAAGCGTGCCAGCAGCACGCGAAAGCGCTCATTCTTCTGTTTACTTTTCGTTTTGGAATAAAAGATTTTGTTGGAACAAGCAGTGCTCTCGTGGTGTATCCTATTGGTTATCTTCTGAGATTTGATATGTACAAAGAAAGAAAAACAAATTCACAGGTTAGGGTTACCCTCTGGTTATAGTCTGGGGACAATTGACAGTAAATTGACTAATAATTTAAGGTAAGAGTTAGCCAGGCTTGTTACAGTGGCATAGCCAGTTTAGAACCAGATGTTGTCTGAGACTGATTTTAAATTTTAAAGTGGGTAGTTAGTGGTGTGTGCATAGTTTAGTGTAGGGTTAGGTATCAGATTTTTAGGTGTATGTGTGTGGATTTCTGTTTGTTTGGTGTGCTTGTGTTGTGTGCATGTGTTTTGGGTCAGCGATTTTTTTCCCTGGGAAAAAAAATCGCTGATCTGACAGTTCGAGATTGTAAGCTTTCGCTTAAATTAGGTCGATCAATCAACGTTCGCTTTTTTAAGCATTCGATGATATAATATAGGCCCAAGTGGGTGGGGGGATGGCTGGTTCATTACTCTGTCTAGGGTCCCATTTGACCATGATCCTTTGTGTACCAGGTGGAATTGGTGTTACACTCCCCAGCTACAACTATTCATCACTGCTGTTTACTTAATGCCTTTCAAGGATTAACTGCGTGTTACAGACATTATGTGTCACTGCAGATCTAAAACCTTGTGGCTGTGTTAATAGTCGACATCTTGTAGCAGCTTGATATTGTCTCTGACTATAAATCTTTGCAGCTATGTGTCCCTCGACCTCAGAGTCTGATTCCCCAATTTATTATATTGTCACATAGTAGCCAGATAGCTGAATGTATTTTTCTGAAGCCGTGTTAAATTCTGGTTAAAATAGCGTTTTATTGGTGACAGACTACACAAAATCATTGACAGCAGTGATAAGTTTTCTTTGCTTGGACTAGCTGGTGTGAATTACAATATTTTTGTACTGGCCTTATATCACCCAGACCATGTACATACTGTAAGGCACATGCTTTTTTTGGATTTCTCTTTACAGCAACCACCATTTTGTGCATGGATACTTCTGCTATGAACATTAATGTAGTATCTTGTGTACTGAAATGTTATACACTAGGTGGTGGTGTGTTGAAGAGCCAAAGTTCAGTGGTAATGCACCTCAAGTCTTAGATGTTTGTGACAGAATACTGCACTAGAAACTGTATTAAACATTTGGGCCAGAATAGAAACTGTATTAGATGTTTGGGACAGAAGAGAAACTGTACTAGATGTTTGGGACAGAATTGAAACTGTATTAGACGTTTGGGACAGAATACTGCACTAGAAACTGTATTGATCATTTGGGCCAGAAGAGAAACTGTATTAGATATTTGAGATAGAATAGAAACTGTATTTGCCGTTTGGGACAGAATACTGCACTAGAAACTGTTCTGTCTGTATGAGTTAGTCATGTTGCGTTGCTTGTGGGGTTTGTACTACTTGTTACAGCTTTCTGAATGATTAAAGGTATTAAGTCTGTTCTTCATTTTTTCCCTTAGAACTACTCTACTAGTAATCTAAACAGTATATCCCTTAACTAAAAAGCGCAGCACTTGTTCCTAAAAGCTTTTACTTGTCTTAAAAGCATCTTCTTTTCAGGTTTAGCACTTCTGTATTATACAAAGTCCCTCACTAGCAAACCCCCCCCAGGAGTACCCACTTCCTTACTAAGTCCTCTCTTATTCAGTTACACCCCTAACTTCTAAATTTCTCTAGCATGTCGAAGGGCCAGATGCTGGCGTCCTCTCCTGTCCAGTTGGTGAATTTGGGAATATTGAGGCAATGTTACAATTGCCTCATGTACACTGACAACCCTCTCCTCCTCCCACATAACAGAAATACTTGCGAGAGATGCAGCTATTTAGCCAAACTGGAGGCTGAGCTCTCTCAACTCAGGACTGGCAAGACCAGACAGGAGGCTAAGGCAACTACACACACCACAAAACCAGTCTCACATAAAGCTATCACAACAATGAATCAAACACATAAACACACAAAGTCATACTCGGAGGCTCTGAGCAAAAATTTACCTAAACAGCAGACATCCAAGCAACTGCCACCTCATGACACACCACAGGCAACACATAAACCACAAAATCAGTGTGCAAAGCAGTCACAGCCCTTAAGGCCAAATACAACACCAAACATACTTGTCATAGGTGACTCCATAGTCAGACACACTGATGTCCCACTCACCAGGCTGAAGAAGGAGAGGGTCACAGTAAGCTGCCTATCGGGCGCTAGAATCCGCCACATAACACAAGCACTCGGGTCACTCCACAGCAAGTACAAATATGACACAGTCCATGCTGGTGTGAACGACCTGAGACGTACATCCCTGGACTACATGAAAAGAGACATAGAGGAGCTCTCTGATTATGTAGCCCAGGCAGGTATGACCCTGACCCTGAGCAGTATCCTTCCTTCACCAAGAATGATGCCACAACATAGAGACAAGATGATCAGCTTTAACAATTGGCTTAATTTCTGGTGTCATTCAAAGGGGATCCAGTGTCTGTCTGCCTGGGATGACATGTTTGACAAGCCACGCTGCTTCGCAAGGGATGGCTTGCACCTGTCACCCCTGGGATTCCGGATATTGGCTAAGGCTCTTGCCACTCTCATAGTGCCTTTTTTAGGCAAGGCTCAAATTCTAAACCTACCACCCTAGAAAACAAAAATGGGAAGAAACTAAGGGTAATGCTGCTCAATGCCAGAAGTCTAAATCTCAAAATGCACGCACTCAAGGCCCTTCTCAGTATGGAGAACATTGATGTCTGTGCTGTGACTGAAATCTGGTTTAAGGCTCCTGAGAGCACCCCGGCACTATCAGGTTTTACCTCATATCATGCGTTCCGGCCCCAAAACCCGGACCACACCACAAAAGGAGGGGGTGTATCCATATTCATCAAGGATACCCACACCTCCAGGTTGGTGGCAACGCACAAAGCATCAGAAACCATCCAGGTGCAATTAACCATAGGCAGTACTGCTCTACAATTTGTAGCATGCTACAGGCCACTCTCTTAAACTCAGGAACCCCACACAGCCTTCCTGAAGACACTGGAGGGTATAAATGTATATCCAAACACCATTGTATTGGGTGACTTCAACTACCCGAATATAGACTGGGAACATTACTCAAGCCCCAACTTTCTAGCCCAAAGGTTCCTGGAGTTCATAAATTCAAATGCCATGGAACAACTAGTCACCGTTCCCACAAGAGGAGAAAATATACTAGATCTCATCATCACAAACATGGGGACAAAATGCTCCACACTGGAAGTATATCCCTCATTGGTGAGATCAGATCACAAACTTATCTCACTGGAAATCCACATCCCGCCCCCACCCAAACAAAAAAGACCACAGTGAAGAACTTCTCTAAAGCAAACTTCACACTACTCAAGACTGGTGTGGTATTCTTCAAGGCCCCCCGAGCCAGTGGAAACCACAACCCAAGCTGCGGAAGCCCTTACAAATGCCTTCTACGAACACCTCCAGGACTGCATGGATCAGGCAATCCCTAATAAAACCAAGACTCTTTCCACCAAGGGCAAACGTCCAGTCTGGTGGACCCCAGCCATAAACAAACTTTACAGTAAGAGGAGAAAGCTGTTACATGATAGAGCAAAATCCATAAAAGAGAAGACACCCTTGATCATTATTAGTAAAAAAATACAAGCACTCATAAAATCATCCAAGGCCAACTTTGAGAGAAAAATTGCAATAGATTCAAAAGACAATCATAAGGCCTTCTTCAGCTATGTTAGAAACCTTGCTGGAAACTCCCAGATATGCACAGAATTAGTCCAAAATGATACAAAAATCACTGAACCCACAGACATTGTCAACATACTGGCAGACAGGTTCAGTGCAAACTTCAGCCCCCTCTCCCCCCCAAAAGGAGAGATAACTATCCCAGTGGAGTGTAGCCTCCCAGACATCTCAAATGCGCAGCTGAAAGCTGCTCTCTCTAAAGCTAAAAACACAGCATCAATGGGACCGGATGGTGTCCCCGGCTGTGTGCTACACAAACTCAACGAGGAACTAAACCCGCATATAAGGCAGCTGTTTAATCTTAGCCTTACCACAGGATACGTGCCCAAGGAGTGGCGTACGGCAACTGTGGTCCCACTCCACAAAGGCGGTACCTCTACGGACCCTGGTAATTACCGCCCCATAAGCTTAACAAGCCTGGTCTGCAAAGCTATGGAGAGGATCATAATGGAACTCATAAACAAAGACATAGGGGACTTGCAGACATTGGACCCGACCCAGTTTGGCTTTGTCAAGGGCAGATCATGCCTTTTGAACTTGGTCGACTTCTTGAAACAGTCACCAAGGCCATTGATGAGGAAAGGCAGTCCATACAGCCTACCTTGACCTTGCAAAAGCTTTCGACACAATACCCCACTTGGGTATTATAGAGAAACTTACCAGCTTAAATGTAAACCCATATGTCACAAGATGGGTTGCAAACTGGCTAAAGGACAGAACCCACAAGGTTAGAGTTGCTGGCGCCATGTCAGACTCCAAGCCGGTCACAAGTGGTGTCCCACAGGGCTCAGTCCTTGGCCCCCTGTTGTTCGGCATCTACTTCTCAGAAGTACAGGCAAACATAGGAGGACTATGGCTGACAAAGTTTGCAGATGACTGCAAACTGGGTGCCATAGTGGAAAGTACATCGGACACAGATATCCTTCAGAGGGGTCTCATGGAAACTGATAACTGGTGCCAGAGCCATGGCCTGAAGTTAAATGCCAAAAAATGTATAGTCATACCCTTCGGGAAAAACAAGGTAACCCCAAGCTACCATATAGGTGGCAATCCATTAAGCACAGAAGAGGTTATCAGGGACCTGGGGACCCAGGTTGACAGTGGCCTTTCTTTTGACACTCACATTGCTAAAGTGGTTAGAAAGACCTTCTACATTGCCCACCTGATCATGAAGGGATTCACATCCAGATCAAGTGAGGTCATTGTTCCCCTGTACTCTTCACTTATCAGACCAATGATCGAGTACAATGCCCCATTTGGGATGTATCTCACCCGACACCTGCAGCAATTGGAGAGACCCCAAAAGTTCCTCACCAAAAGGATAAAGGGACTTCAAAATCTGTCATATGCTGCCGGACTGAAGAAAGTCCAGCTCTATTCAGTCGCATACCGCCTGCTCAGAGGTGACCTGTGCCTGACATACAAGGCTATGTCCAACCCGAAATTAATGGACATGCTCCACCTCAAAAAATCCAAATCAACCAGATCCACTAGAGCAAGCGACTTAAACCTTAGCACGGATATAAATAGGACATGCTGGAGGGATAGATTTGTCACCCAGAGACTCCCTATGCTGTGGAATAAAATCCCAGTCCATGTGAGGCAGAGCACCTCGCTGGCTCTCTTCAAGAGAAATCTTGACCGGTGGATGGGAGATCATAGGTTTACCCCGGGAATCATCTCTGTGTCACTGCTGGACAGAGGCACAACAAACTAATGGGCACAGTATTTTTTAACATAAGGGGTGGCGTAAGCCACAAAACTTTGGGCTAGGCTTATAAATGCCTTAGGGCAGATAGCCTAGTATAAACCTATGAACCTATGAACCTAAGGATTTTAACCCTAAAATAATGGCCAAGAATACAAGAAAAATATATCCCATTTTGTTTCTTTAAAGAAGAGAAAATTAATAGTGGAACAAGAAATCAATAAACATAAGAACAAGTCTAGAATTCAAGTTTAGGTTTTATTAATGTCTAAATATTAAGCACAATAAAAATGATGTATTGTGCAATCATAAAAAAACAGGCAATATGTACATGCATGAATGCAGTTTTGCAAATATGACAGCCTAAAGATAAGACAAGATCTAAAGCTGATGGGAAGAGGCACAGAAAATGATATGATATTTATGAGCTAAATTTAAAAGTCAGCAGTAAGGTAATATATTGTGTTTTGTTTGCTCAGTCCATATTTAATGCTGGAAATAACACCTATTTCAGGAAGCAATATAACTTAGAGTTCAAATGCAATTAAAGGATCTAATTGCAAACTCTCAAATTTAGATTTCTGGAAAGAGATAAGCTGTCACCTGGAATGCTTTTTACAGTATTCTGCTCAAGGGACTGTACTTAGAAAGGCTAATCAAAAGCATGCATGCTGTTTTTATAATCCGTAAGTACAGGAAACCAGGGAGTTTTGTAAAGACAATACTGCTTTTTGGAACAGTTTCAATAAATGATGAACTGCAAGAAGCCCTTGAAAAAATGGAACAAATCAAAAGTAAACATTTTCGAAACTAAAAGTTAAAATAAAATTGTTTTTCAAAGGAATGGGCATCTTATAGTGAAACTAAGTACTGAATAAATAAAAGACAGAAAAACTATGGTGACAGACATCAAGAGAAAGTGAATGGTAACTATGCTGGCCAGTAAAGCTAAATTATTAAGAAAGGAAGATGTGGCAAATTCTGCCGATAAATATGACACAACATTTTACAGAAAAACTGAAGAAAGCTAGAAAGAATTCACTTTTCTAAGAAGTGATCAGAAAATTTATTTCAAGAAACATAACCGTCAGACAGTTGTTTGCTTGGTTTTCTTGGTATATGAAAAGGCCAGACTGTGTCTTTGCACACCGAGCACAGTAAACTGGACAGAATCTGATCTATGTTTTTTTTGTAGGGAAAGAGCATTAGATGAATTGAAAACATTGTAGATGAAGATATAAGAGCTAGCAGAGGCTATCACTGAATATTTCAGGAAGTAAAAACTCAATGCATGCACCTGTAGCTTTGTGTAGTAATCAACAGAAACATGACTGGCAATGAATGACCGGGCAACAAATGTGTTTCCTATCTGCAAGAGAGAAAACAAAGACAAAACAATGAAGTTATGACTAAGCAGTCATGAAGAAATATACAAAAATTGTTGTTAGAAAAGTAGCACTAAAATAACCATAGCAACATTATTTTTCATTAGACCTTTAAATAGTATAACTCATCCATGGCAGTGAATTTGGCTCATGTGAACTTAGGCATGGTTTTCACACAGTGTGGAAGAAAATAGCATGTTATTTTACAATCAGTAAATAGTGGAAATCAAGGAGTATATGTGCATGACCTGTGTGACATAAGACCAATA